>NW_003299094.1:420290-556904 GCF_000151645.1 Tuber melanosporum | reverse complement strand
GAACGATGATAGCCTGGGTCGACTGCCGACGGCGTAGGGGCGCGTAACTAGAAGGGTGGCAACAGTTAACCGTCCCAGAAAAATCTCTGCAGCCCAAGTTCCAAGAGGTAATAAACTCTGGGAACTAGGTGATGACAAAGATATAACTTAAGTCATCTCATTGGTACTGACAATTACGGTGTTCAGGTAGTCTAGAAGAGACATACTGTCTAGGAATTGAAATCAACGGCAAATTAAGGAGACGTCGAAGTGAAGAAGGCGATCTTGCGATCATGACATGAGTGGGAGTACACGCATCCTTCTTGCCGCAAGGACAAGGGGATTAATAAAGAGCAGTGCACGTATTGGCAGCGCCTCTATGCTTCCCAAGGGAGTGACACAGGCTCACTCTAATGACCTAATGCATGACCGTTAGGGTAGTCAGGCATGTGATCTGGATTCTGAAAGGTCTCCAATCAAGACCAAAGCCTAGACAGGAAACAGACAGTACCAAGGATTCTGAAGGGAGTGACAGTAGGGCTAAGATGAAGGATCTAGAGGATAAGTGAAGCACATCTTCGATCTACACGAGAAATAGGTACAAGAGCTCTAGACCTTACCTTTAGTTACTGCTTCTTAGGTGCTGCGCTGGTACCAAACAGAACTTGATAAAGTGAGGACACTGTCTACGGTTAAGCGAGGGTGGAGAATCAGCCCGGGAAGGTTATCAAAGAGACAGTTGACCAGCCCTATGCACCCAGCTTTTGTTTCCATGATATCTGGACGATGGCAGAGACCCCCTGGATTGGTTCCACAGAAAGTAAAAGTGGAAGGTATGGGAACCCCTCAGCAGGGGGTGAAGACCGTGAGTAGTGGGCTGCCCAATATACCAAGTGGAAACAAGTTTGTCTAAGGAGACCTAAATGGTCGAAACTGCATGGGTGCAGTAACAAACATCCCAGTTGTTATCAAACCTCAGACATGTCGAAACGACAAAACAACGATTCAATGCCTTACCCAAAAAAGCGCGCTTTTAGTGCACCAAAGCCTACAAGATATAATTGTCTTGAGGGACATGCATACATTCACGTTATAAACCCGGATCGTCAGCGCTACAGAATACGAGTACTATTAGATTCAGGATCCAATGTGTTCCTAATCAACAAAGAACTCGTGAAAGAATTAAAAATCCCGTTCACAGAGAGACCGAATCCGGTTAACATTCAAGGCTTTGATGGAGTATCAATTCCATCGGGAGGAAAGTTCTACACACACCCTATTTGGCTTAACATAGGACGAAACAAACACATATCTGAAGTTGCGTGCGAAATCGCAGCAGCAGGAGATTACGGGATGATAATCCCTTTTAGGTGATGGCATTCAGAGCACTCCCTATCCAACATTGGAAAACCTACAAAATGAGATTTTCGGGACTCTAAATGCAAAAACTGCATGGAATAAGAGGATGAAGGAATTGCGGATATGTTCGAATATGATAAAACTGTTGCTTGGAATGAGAACGCGATCCAAATAGGAAAAATTGGAGTTGCAGAAAATCCTAATGAAATCAACTTTGATTCCGTTCCAAAACACTACTGGAAATTCAAGAAATTATTTCTCCCACAAACGGCAGTAAAGCTAGCCCCTAGAAGAACCTTCGATCATGAAATTAAATTAGTCAAGGGAGCGAAACCCTCTTGAGGACCCATTTATCCTCTGTCGGATAAACAACTTAAGTTGTTACGAGAATACCTTGATGATATGTTACAACAAGGAAAGATCATGAAGAGCCAATCGCCTTTTGGTGCCCCAATTCTCTTTACACCAAAGGCAGATAGAAGACTACGACTAGTAGTAGACTACCGAAACCTGAACAAGATAACCATCTTGAACAAATACCCACTACCATTAATGTCGAAGTTACCTGATCGCGTGGTAGGAGCTAGCATCTTTTCCAAAATTGATTTAAAAGATGGCTACAATCTCATCCGAATCAAAGAAGGGGATGAATGGAAAACGGCTTTCCGATCGCGCTATGGACATTACGAGTTTAAGGTCATGCCTTTCGGATTAGCCAACGCTCCAGCTACATTTCAGGACATAGTGAATGTGGTCTTTCAGGAATATTTAGATCAGGGGGTCGTATGCTATTTGGACGACATTTTCATTTATTCCAAAAATGAGAAGGAACATATCGAGCTAGTAACAAAAGTATTACAACGATTAACAGATTTCCAGCTCACGATCTCAATAAAGAAATCTTTCTTCCACATTAAAAAAGTGGAGTTCTTAGACTACATGATAGCCGTCGATGGGGTATCCATGAGTACCTGAAAGGTGGATTCAGTATTAAACTAGAAATCACCTACGTCGGTTAAAGAAGTCCAAATATTTCAAGGATTTGCTAACTTCTACCGACGTTTTATAGAAAACTTCTCTAAAATTTGCACTCCTATTATGGAAACATTGAAAGATAATCCAAAGAAGTTCCAGTGGGGTCCAGAACAGGAGAAGGCCTTCCAGGAGCTTAAAAGAAGATTTACTTGGGCCCCAATTTTGCACCATTTCTTCCCGGAAAGAGAAACAGTGGTGGAAACGGATGCTAGCGACTTTGCCTTAGGTTGCATCCTATCCCAGTTTGTGGAAAAAAGACTACATCCTGTAGCTATTCATTCCCACAAGCTAAATTCTGCAGAGCGAAATTATGAAATCCACGATAAAGAACTATTGGCGATATTGGAAGCTTTCAAAGAATGGCGCCAATACCTGGTTGGAATCGAAAAACCTATAACTGTGTACACCGATCACCAAAACCTCCAATATTTCCTCACCTTGAAGGTCTGGAGCAGACGCCAAATCCGTTGGGCGCAGAAGTTAGTGGATTACAACTTCAGAATTGTTTACCACCCAGGAACGAGAGGGGGAAAACCAGATACACTCAGTCGATGGCCGGCGTACTGTTCTGAGGAGGGAGCTGTACATCACGAATAGGCGATATTGAAATCTGAACATTTCTAAATCAGTTCAGTAACAAGAACTGCAAAAGGGGAAATTCAAATATACTTAATAGTGGGCAGCAAAACAAATGATGCAAGCATAGGTGATATACAGGAAACTCCTAACTGGAATGACTCAGACTCGGTAATTCAAGTAAAACGGTTAGACACCAGGGTAAGATTACCAACTGAAGGCTCAAGAATGGCAGCAGGCCATGATCTCTATGCAATGCAGGAAAACACGGTCCCAGCACGAGGACAGTTAGTTGTTGGAACCAGTATTGTAATTGGTATACCAACTGGAACATATGGAAGGATTGCTCCTAGAAGTAGACTTGTAGTCAAAAGCGGTATCTCTACTGGTGCTGGCGTAATCGACGCAGATTATACCGGCGAACTCAAAGTACTACTATTTAACCATCAAGATGCAGACTATTACATCAAGGCCGGCGATCAAATTGCCCAACTAGTGATAGAAAAAATTAATACTGCAGAGATGATGGAAACAGACAACCTAGAGAATACCGAAAGAGATATATCAGGATTTGGCAGCACAGACATTGCAACAAGAACTATTACTATCCGAGAATTAGAGCCGGTAGTTACCCAACTACATGCATCAATCAACCAAAATACACATTGGTATGATGCAACCGAAGTACCTGAACGAACACTCATGACCAGCGCCATACTGGCCTGTAAGGAACTAAAGAAATTCAACCCGGAATTTCTAGAGCAAGTCCTAAAAGCCGTCCCAGGGGATAGAGAATGGCTTAAAAGAAGAAATAAGTTAAAAAGCTTACGAGACCATGGCAAACCTTTCCCGAAAGACTGGATCTTATCCGACGAGTTGCTTTACTACAAGCAAAGATTATTCGTATCGAAAAACCAGGACCTTTATACAACAATAGCTGAATGATGTCACGACGCTAAAATAGCAGGACACTTTGGGCAAGAAAAAACCCTTGAGATAATTATGAGGGATTTTTATTGGAAAGGGCTGGCAGATTGGGTAAATGATTATGTAAGGTTGTGTGATGATTGTCAACACAACAAATCCTCACGACACGCAAAGTATGGTCTACTACAACTACTGTCAATACCCTACACAGCCTGGGCATCAATTTCAGTTGACTTTATTACACAGTTACCCTAAAGTCAAGGATGCATTCAAATCATAGTAGTAGTTGACCGATTTGCAAAGATGGCTCACTTCGTCAGATTGGAAGGAACAACCACCGCAAAAGATATGGCAATAGCCTTTACAAAGGAAATATGGAAGCTACATGGCTTACTAACAGAAATTGTCTCAGACATGGATTCAAAGTTTGCAGGAGAATTCTGGGAATCCCTATGCAAAACACTTAATATAAAAAGGAGGATGTCTACAGCGTACCATCCCCAAACGGATGGACAAACTGAGCGAACCAACCAAGTACTGGAAGGTTACCTGCGAAGTTTTTTCAACTATGATCAGGATGACTGGTACCAACTGTTACCTCTAGCTGAACATGCTTACAACAATTCGGCAACCAATGCACACGGGATGACACCCTTCTATGCAAACTATGGATTCCATCCACAAACTGAATGGATAAAGGAATGCGAGGCACAAAATCCAGGAGCCACACTATATGCAAACTGGATAAAAACGATCCACGAGCAAGCAAGAGAATCACTCCAACAGACACGAGAAGCTATGGCCAAATACTATGATAGGAAGGCCAAGGAGCAACCTGACTTCAAAATTGGCGATAAAGTAATGTTAAATGCAAAGAACATTCGTACACACCGAAAGTCAAAGAAACTCAGTCCTAAATTATATGGACCATTCGTGATCTTAGAGAAACGAGGAAACCGTGCCTGCAAACTCAATATCTCGGATCGATGGAACATACACCCAGTATTCCACGTATCTCTATTAGAACCCTACAGAGAATCGGTACGCGTGAACTGACAACAACCTCCCAGAGAGCCCGAGGATATTGAGGGCGACTTACAATAGGAAATAGAGAAAATTGTAAGAAGCGAGTTACGCTCTTACAGAAAGAGAGTACGCGGTCGCTAACAAGAGGTACGTGAACTGTGGTACTTTGTTAAATGGCAAGGATGTTCTGAAGATGAGAACACCTAGGAACCTGCTGCTGGTATGGATAATGCGAGGGAAATGGTGGATGAATTTCACTGTAATAATCTGGAAATGCTAAGGCGGGCAGAGGAAGGACGATGAGATAAAGGTTTTCCTACTGTGACCAAGCAAACGCGGGAGGTTTTTTACCCTACTCTCATTGAGTCCAAAAGGAGTTAATGTTTAAAAATTTAATGGTTAAATTATGTTTATATTTATTTTTTATATTGTTTTTTTATTTTTATGTACCAAAAAGGCATTCGAGGTGAAGCCTTAAGAGGAGGGAGCTCATATTAGGAATACCAGAACCCGATACCTAGGAACCACTCTAAGTAGGGTAACCCCACTTGGAATCGGAATCTCTGGTCTCCAACACCTCCCTCCGGCTCCCTTACGGGGCCCATGCGTCATCATATATATCAATCTCAGTTGCGTCCTGTGACTATATTGCTCCAGAATTAAAGGTGTTAGAATAACACCATATACGTTGTCGCTGTCTGTCCGACTAGATCCTATTCACAGAATATATGAGAGAGGACCTTCGGCTAGGCCTGAGAAGTGGAACGGAGTGATTCCATCAACTACCCAGAGAGTTACTTGGCTTCAAAGACATGACACCTTTGGCATGGGCCGTAGGTACCGGGACGATTTCGCACAAAAAGATGGTATCAAATGGTAAAGGATCTCTACTAGAGACCAATACATTTACATCTACCAGAAGAGTCTAGAACTACAAAAGACACTACCAAAGAAGCCAATGAACTTCACGGAGTGTTGTAACTGGGTTTCAGAACACGTCGTAACCATGAGGTGATTCTCAATACTACAATGGTTACTGAAACCTAATACCCAGAGAGCAACCAAGTGTTGCCGACCGAGGGATTAATTACCAATCTGGTGGAATAGCTTCCTGCAAATTAATAGGAAGTCATCCAGAGAAAATCTATTGGTTGGGTATGGAGTTATAAAGGATCGGAGTTAGACAATCTACGATAGTTGTAATGACGACCACCTTTGCAGATATAGCTATGGATAAAACTGATCATTCTATCAATGGCAAAGACAATTGGAGCCAACTCAGTTCAACTTAAGAACTAGGCCATAAGTCTAAAGACTCTGCTAATCCAGATATTACTATTGGGGACAGCACATTTCCCAAGAAGAAATATCGTAATTACTGAGAAGGATGTCATAGTTTTCAGGGTCCACAGGTGTTTGCACCTTGGAAGAAAACTCGACATCGCGAATTATGAATGAAGAAAGTACATAGTTGTATGATAAATAGATGTAGTCCACGAACACTCAGACACAGAATACAAATATCGAAGTGCCTCCCAAGCTTTAGATATCGTCCAGCAACGGAGAAGAGACCTTAACAATATAATATTGTTTTTACGATTCTACCCTACTTTACCTATTCTACTTCGCTCCTAGTAGTCATAAACGAAATGAGCAAAGTTCAAGCCTTTCTAGACAATCTCCACCTACAGAAACACATCTCGATTGGCTTAGACAACTTTGAAGTCTATCAAGTTGTCTCCGCCTAACAGATGAACAATCTTTATTCAAGATTGTTGGTCTTACATTATACAAATAGCAAGTTCTATTATGATCATAGTATTTTAGAGGGAAATCTTTTTATACTTTATTTTTTAAGTATAACCTATTCTATCCATATCTTACTATTGATTATACTTTAAATGATCGTTACCTATTAAAGGAATAAATAATAATCTGAGCTTGTCAAATACCAGTATTTCCACAAAAACTCTATTTCCAGAAAAAAGCAGAATTTTTTTATTCTGTGTCATGCATGCCAAGCAGAGCTTAAAATAGATTAAAGATGTATTACTGATGGTTGATCATTAAAGGAACAGTAAAAGTCTACGATGCCACAACCTGGAAGCAGATATATCTACAATACTACAAGATATAGTTTATGCTGGCCTCCACTAAATTGCCCTATACCTAATACACTACTAGAAATACAAGTCATACTGAAAAACAAAAGAAGAACGAGTAAGAATAATATGAAACATGTAGATGAGAATTGCCTCTACCCACTACCTCAAACTCTCTGGTTTAAACTAATAGTACAGGTATAGTATCAATCATAAGGCTTTTTACAAGTCTGAGCATTATGGCCTACATTACCACATATAGAACAGTAATGAGAGGTACGATCGGGGATAAGGGGTAAACCACCACTTCCTTGTTGAACTTGAATATAACTTCTAGCTTGGCTAGGACAAATTTGTTCCATCTTAGGCCAACGATGAGGTACTCTGGTAAGTGGAGAAAAGATATCATCGGAAACTAGTCTTGAGATATCTACTGGTAGGAAATTAGAAGCATATGTTTGCAGCCATGTTTCGGTAGAGAGAAGAGGAGGGCAAAAATCCTTTAGTAGTTGATGGAGGAGTACGATACAGGCGATTGCGTGCCCACAAAGTATGGTATTTTGCTGAAACCTTTGACGTTCATATGATTTTGTCTCAAGATTGACAATGTAGATATGGCCATTAGGTTGCTGGATATGTCTAATGGTAGGTGAGGTAAGCTGGACTGTATTACCTCTAGCCCACATATTCTGTAGTTCAAGCTCTGATAAACATATTTTGGTATAGTATAGTTCATATTTAGTTGCCTCATGGAGTCGAGAAAAGTAAACTGCTATTTGATTATACCAAATACTATTTAATAGCTCTAGAATAGATAGTTGACAGTTAATTTTGAGAGTTTTATTTACTAATTCAACAATATTTGATGTATTATGTCCAAATTGTCCTGGATTTTGTGGAAAAAAGGCTGAAGCCCAGAGAAATAGATCAATTTTTCAAAGATATTCCTCAGCACTGGGCTTTTTTGCTCTTAATTCACCCATTTCCCTTTCAAAGTCAGCAGGTTGTCTTGCCTGTGCAATTGCCCAAAATATAGTCTCCATTTCCTTTCCATGATCTCGAATGAAATTTTCCTTAAGGTGCTGACAATAGTAGGCCCACAATACTACTGGAGAAAAGACTTTAGAGGCTTTTATTAGCCCCTTATCATGATTACTAATCATGATAGTTGGTTCTGTTTGAATAGCTAGGATTGCTATTTGAAGCTGATGAAAGAAGTACTCTCATGAGCTCTCATTCTCCGATTCAACCACACTCTATGCTAGTAGTAGATTGTGTCCTGCTGCGTCGATAGTGTCAGCAAGCAATAGTGTCATCCAGAACTTTCCAGTAAGATGGGTACCATCAACGGCTATAAAATGGTGACAATATTGAAAGGAATTTGCTGACTGCTCTGGGCAGATGAAGATACATTGAAATTGTGAATTAGTTAGAGTGATTACCAGGTGAGTGTGTGTACTCCAGGATTTTGCTCTTTGAGTGTCTCCAAATAGGCCAATAATGTTGAAAAGCTAAGCCCATGAGCCTGAAGTCCATCGCTTAAAAGTGCCTGCTTAGCCCTTAAAGCCACCTGATAGTCAATAACTTCTGATAATCATAGGTACAAGCAATTCTGAATATCTCGAGGGCTTGTTGACTGAGTAATAACAAGATGTTGTAGTAGAATTTCCTGAATCCACTGCTGTTTACTCGAGGTTGATTGACTACTTTCAGCAATACATTCCAGTATACAATTATGAGATGCATTAAGTACTGTGACTACTATATCTCCCAAGTCTGTCTTATTTGCTTGGACTCTCCAGGGGCAGCCCTGGACATTGCATACATAGCTTTTCAGGGTGGAATCTCGCCTCAATGTGCGGTAGGGGAACTTTTCACGAACTGACCAGTCTTGTAAAACCTTTTTAAGTTCATCAAAGGACGAATAATGCTGGCCCAACACCAGAGCTTGACGAAGATCTGCTAGGGCCGACATGATCGATGGACAGGATGATGATGGATTGCGGGAAAAAGTTTAGTGAAAATTATTGGGGAACGGAAGCAACTAGAGAGTGGGGTGGTGTTTCTCTGAATATGGGGAGTTATTAGGGTATATGCCCGTTAGTGGGAGCCCAGCATAAAATATGTGCTGTAGCATTGTAGATATATCCGCTCCCAGGTTGTGGCATCCTAGACTTTTACCGTTAGAGGAAACAAGGTAAATTTTATTCAATGATTTTGTTTTTAAACCTAGGTACGTTCACTTATTTTCTAAAATGTAGAACACAACTAACAATAAATAGAATTAAGAAGCGGTGAAAATACTACTCGGGTGAGAAGAAGTCAATCCCGACCAGCCGGAAAATGGTGGCCAAACCACGCTCTCGCTCCCCGCTCGGTTTGAAAATGAGGAAATGGTGAGAATGCTGCTCTGGCGGGAAGATGCCAATTCCAACTAGCCAGATAATGGATGAGAGTCAAAAACTGCTCTCAGTGCCTCTTGGAAGAGACATAAGAGTTGCAAATACATTACTCAAGCCGGAAGAGGTCACCCTCGACGAACACCGCTCCCATATACCGCGGTTCATGGACACGAGAGAGTCGTGAAAACCTTTCTTGTGCGGCAAGTGGTCAACCCAACAGGCCAGGTGATGGGGGCCAAAAACACTGCTCGCGCTCCCTAAGTGGGGTGGGTGGGCATGAGGGGGTGGTGAAAATACTACCCGGGAGGGAAGATGTCAGCCCCGACAAACCAGACAATGACGGCCAAACCCCTCTCTCGTTCGCAGTTAGGCATGGCCACCAGAAGGCGGTAGCGCTGCTACATTCCCACAAAGCGGTAATCCCCAGTGCGATTTGAGGCCTAGAAAACACCACCTCATCGGATCCGCCACTGTTCCTTCTCTTCCCGAGCACCTTTCTCACAGAAGATGTCCTTCGACATCCCCCCCTTGCGGCCGAAGGAAATCCCACAAGATGAGCCCGGAATGCACTTATGTCACCACGCCGACGTGAACCTCCATGGGGACTTACTTCTATTAGTAAAGTCGGGCGTGGGTTTGTGGATTTTTGTTTTCCCGAGCACGGCAGAGTTTGGAACCAGTTCTATCACTGTGAAAAATTCTAGTTTACGCCTTGCAGTTTTTATCCTATCCTAATATTATTATTTGATTTTTTCCTCAGCCGTACACTCTTGCCCCTCACGGCTTTCTTTCCTTCTCCCTTGCACGATAGATAAACATTTAGACTTTTTTTTCAGACAAAAGGAAAGTGGTGTACGATGGCACAAGGATTCTTAAGACCATTACGAGCAACTATGTAACGACTTAATGACACAGCTGCACGAATAGTACGATCTCATACTCCGTAAACAACAATTAACATCACCCCTCAATAGCCCACCTCGCAAGACCAGTCGGACAGAACAACCTCAGCCTAAAAAGTCCACCCAACAATGATAATATGCAAGTATCAGGGGAGTCTTCCAACTCCCATACTAGTGACGCACCTCAGCCCTTGAGAATTGAGGAAGCCAAAGAGCCCGAGCGCGGTGACACCCTTCCATCGGACAGTGAATCTGAGGAAAAGTAGAATGAAGGGGCTCTTCTTTCCTCGGAACGATACGATGCAGTTGATAGACCGCGGTGCGAATCAAGCTAAGCTATCCGTCGCAAATGATCACTGTAAAGTGTAGACGAGACCGGACACAACTCACTGACTCACCCAAAAGACCCTCCGTGAAAAAAAAGGATGAAATATTATGATAGTAGTAGAAGAACCCGGCCGGAACTGTTTTATCACACATCACTGCGCTCCCTCCGCGAACGGACAAACAGGCTTGCCAGCCCATTTCTCGCACCTGGCAAAACATTCAGAATAGCAAATGTGAAGCGAGCAGACAGACAGTCCCCCCCCCCGGAAGCCACCGCGCTCATCCAGTGATAGATTCAGACGTCCCGTACGAACCATCCCCCCCTGCTCCCCTTGTGTTGATGAACCACGATATATTATTCGGCCAGACCACAAAACATCACTCGATAGACAAATACCTTGCTTTTTCCAAGCCCCCGCACGCCCCGCGAAGGATAGTGGTCTACCACACCGGCTCGGTTGAGTGTTGATGGAACGCAGGAACGTACGTATGGAAAACCTGACAAATAATATTGGAGAAAAGCCACGCTGACACCCCCCCACTTCGTAGCTAGAAGAAATTGGTCGAAGATACTCATCTCCAGCCAGTCCCCACCCTGGATAACACTTGCCCGCGCACGACGTACCAAACACACCGATATATACGCCCTCCCCCAGTCATCACAACTGCTAGACAGGTGGTGGAAGAGATTGGGGTGGTGGTACCTTTTCATCAACGATCACTCGACCTTTTCGAACGACACCCTACAGACCCATGAACCGCCATCATCGACTACTTTGGATAATAACTTTTTCGGAGCTAGATAAATAATTTACAAAAATCAGGAAGCCTCATATATACATACACCCCACCCACCGGTGGCCTACGCTCGGGATATGAAAATATTGTTACATTGCGAGCGCAAAACTGTGATTGTACCCCCTTCGTCGCCTCCTACTCCGCTTTCGCCATTTTCATCTCCCGCTGCTCCCTTCCCTTCCTCTCTCTATGCATCTGAACCATCTTTTCGTGCATCTCCCTGGCCTCCTTCTTCGCCATTGCTTTCTCCTGCAGCTTCCTTTCCTTCTCCTTCTTGTGCCGCCTAAGCATTTCGGCATGCGTCTCCCTAACCTCCAGCTCCCTCTGAGGCCTTGCAACCTGAGCCGCCTTCTTCGCCTCCTTCTCCTTCTTTTGCCGTCTAACCATTTCGACATACCTCTCCCTAGCCTCCTGCTTCCTCTGAGACCTTGCGACCTTCGCCACCTCCTTCGCCTCTTTCTCCTCCTTGAGCTGACTAACCATTTCGACATGCCTCTCCCTAACCTCCTGCTTCCTCTGAGGCCTTGCGACATTCGCCGCCCCCTTCGCCTCCTTCTCCTTGTGCTGACTAACCATTTCGACATGCCTCTCCCTAACCTCCTGCTTCTTCTGAAGCCTCGCGACCTTCTTCGCCTCCTTCAACTTCTTCCTCTGAAGCCTCGCGACCTTCTTCGCCTCCTTCAACTGCTTCGTCCGTTCCTTCAGGAAGGTGGCCGTCCTATCCTTGACAATAGCCCTCACCCCATCGCCATAAGGGTCCATGATGGCAACCCACTTTGACTTAAATTTCTTATTGCCATTGCCAATCTTTATGTTCCGCCTTGTGCGAGATTTCGCTCCAAGTGCCCAGAGATCACCCCATCCGCTCTTCCTCGCTTCTCTGTACTCTAGTTTTCCGAGGCTCTTAGAGACAGTCCAGGATTCGATGGAGCCTGTCGGAGTGCACACGTCAAGTATGACATGCTCGTGGCATTTGATGGGTGGGAGGATGATGCGTGGGAGGGTTAGACTGTAATTGCGGAGCTGAGACGCTGAATATAGGCTTTGAACTGGCGTGTCGGGTTCGCTGTCGACCGGGGTTATGCCAAAGTCGTCTATTGTTGGGCTGATTTTGTTCTTCGTGTCGGTGCGGTGGTCGACACCACGACGGAAGGCGACGAATGAGTACTCGAGGTTCTCGTGGTTTTTGGATGGCTCCTCCATGAGTCTCTGCAGATAGCCGGGGCGCTCATAGCGCTGTGAGAAGCGGCAGTAGTCTTTGCGTTGGGTGCCGTCCGTGGGGCCAGAGATGAACATGGGGCATTCTTCGTGGTTCGTGCACGGGGCGATTATAGCGCCGGGCCCCTTTTCGATGGGGGGGTTGGCGGAGGTACGGGTATTCGTGGTCGGGAGGGGTTGGAAAGCTTCGCCAACGTCCCTGATGTAGTCCTTTAGGATAGTGGAGCGGGCGTAGGCGATGGCCTCGAAGCCCATTGGTGTGCCCCTCTCGATCATCAAAAGAACGCCGCCGGTCGGGTTCAGGTGCGACCAGAGTTGTTCAATGGCTTGGCGGCGGAAAAACGACTTCACTATCGGGAGGAGTCTGTTTGTAGCAATGATCAGATCGTACAGTTTTCTCGGCTGAGCCTTATTCTTCTCTGTCGGGACGTCCGGCGTGTGGTGTAGGTTTTCGAAGTAGATATCGGGCACTCGGGGAATAAACAGAGCGTCACCCAAGAGCCTCGAAGCCTTCTCCCTAAGAGCCATGGGCCCGGCGACAACAACAGTCCGCAATCCACTCCTTCCCCTCGCCGCCGGCAGAGCCTTCCCATCCGGGCCAGGTGGCGGCTTCCGGGTTCTCTCCGAAAGCTCATCCTTCCTCACTTCCTCTTCAGCTTCGACAACACTCTGCCAAGCAAGCACGCCAGCGCCCCCACTCCCCACATCAAGCACATTCTTAACACCCGGCTCCCCCCCATCTCCACCGAGCACCCAATCGCCGCCCAACCGTTTCCGCAGCTCGGTCAATGAGCTCAAGCACTGCGCATACAGCCCCGGCATCACAGCAGTGAGAAACACGTTGGCATCCATATCCGACATGTGATTGTTAACCGGGTTCAAGGGGATGGTCAACTGGTGCTTACTCCGCTTCCTCGTGTAGATGGGCGATAATTGGAGCTGTGGACCGCTGAGAGTCTTATGCGCATATTCCACTAGATGCAAAGTAGAGACATCCGCGATCACAGACTCTGTCCGGTCTCTTACCCATGGCGGAAGTCCGATCTGAGACGACGGGAACCGGCCGACGGAAGTGAGCGGGTGTGTCCTAAAGACAAGAGGAGAACCATCGGCACCGAGGTTCTCACCTCCTCCTCCTCCCTCTCCTGCCCCTACCCCTTCAGGGTGCGCGATTCGCTGGGCAACTTGTGCGTATAGGGCCTCCTCCGCAGGCGTCTTTGGGGGTGGAAAATGGTGGAGCGTCTCGTCCGGCCGCAGCAGCCGGGTGGGGCGGCCATAGTACCTCTCGTAGACTCTGTACTCGCCCTCCTCCAGCAGACCCGCGGGGAGGTAGTCGCCATACTGCTCGCGTATCTGCCGAACATATTCCTCCACGGGCGGTTTTATCGTTGTCGCGGGGGGGGGCAACGACAAGGGAGAAGGGGCTGCAGAGTCCCTCGAACGGTTTGGAAGCGTGGTGTGAAGGTGGCGGAATTGAGAGGGGGGATTCGAAAACGAGAGCCGTTTCGACAGCCGTAAGTAGCGAGGCGCACGGTGAGTGGCGAGCATCGGATTCGCCGGGGGGGGGGTGAAGATGCATAAATCGAGGCTTCTTTTCTTTTCTTTCTTTGTAACTTATCCGGGAATGGGGGAATAGATATTATTTTACTTTGTGAAGCCCCGTGTTGTAATCGCAATCAACCGGTAAACCACATTACAACTAGCATCCCCTCGATCTACGCTCGAGCGCGCTGTGAATGTTGAAAGTCTGTGGAGCATTTAAGGAATAAGAATTTTCGCATTCTGGCTTGGCATCTCGGCAATTTCACCCTCATCACATGTTGTGATCACAAACTCTGAGCGTGGTACATTACAGCACAGATCTTATCAGATTGTTGTTTTTGGATAAGATGAGATTGCGCACATCTGATTAACTGCTCAGCACATATATGATGATGATAACCCGCATAAATCACATCACCTCACTCGTCCTTTGCCGCCTTTGGACTCCTGCACCAAACATGCGGCTCAAATCACGTGGCATAGACTCCCCACAAAGTTTTTTTTTCCTAACCCGAAAAAACGAGCTATTTGAACACCACTTCCCCACCACAACCCTCTATCAGCAAGTCTACAATTATCCTCTCACCCCCAACAAGCGTGGCAAACTTGAAGAGGGGGAAAAAAATCGCACTCGAAAGCTAGGCCCTCAAAATCCACCTCCCTAGTCCACGCGGAGCCCGCACCCTCGGAAAGAACGAATAATGGAGTATCGGTTCAAAAGAAGGATGCCGAAGAGGAGTTCCTCGAAAAATTAATCTTTGGCAACGCGGAGGGTTTCGAGGATGGGTTGAATGAAGTTAATGGTGGAGATGGAAATGAAGATGCGGGAGCAGACTTACAAGCGCTTCAAGACGATGAGTTATTCTTTGTCGATGAGGGGCCGTCCGACACCGCTATAATCCCCTCCGAGAGTATTCGGGATGCCAGCCATGACTCTTCAGATGGGAAGGAGAGGAAGATCTTCCAACATGACAAGACTCCGATGACGAAACGCTCACCATCTCACTTGCTAACCGGGACTTGCTGCGCAAGCTTCAGGACACCGAGACTGAAGACCTCATCAGCGGGAAGGAATATTCTGCGCGGCTGTGCAGGCAGTTTGAGTGGACCCATCTCGTACTTGAGTAGGCTGTTAGTGATTAGGTTAGGAAGAAGGCGAGGTTGTATGGCACAGGTGCGGGGAGGTGGAGGAGGAAGGTGGAGAACAAGAAGCATTGAGATCTGCGCCTAGTCTTGAGGAGATTTTAAGGAGTGCTACAAACTGGACATGCCATGGATTCGTCAAAATCCCGAACGCGACGACATACCAGTGGGTCTGCGCCGCAAAGATCAAAGGTTTGGCTGCAGACATATCCTGGTGGGGTAACGGTCGCAGCCTGACAATAGGGAATAAAGCAGACGGGATATGGGAATTCGACGTACTCTCGGAAACAGTAGCCGCGCGCCGGAAAGATGAGGGCGGACACGCAACCACGGTCCTCAAGAACGGTGGGACCAGGCGGATCGCCATCGGTGGTAGTCAGAGCGGGATCGTGAATGTATACGATCGCACTAGGAGCTAGCTACCTGAACCAGAGAAACATAGGAGTAGTCCCCCTCGCCCTCTCTGCGATCATTTCCGCACAACGCGTTGCCCCCACTTCAGAAACCCCATCAGTTGGGAACGTACAGTGCATATATTCCATGTCAATCTAGGATTATCCAGAGGTATACCAGGGTGTTTAGCGGGAGTGGTGGGGGGCTGGGTGGTTTGTTCATGAAGTCCAGAGCTCAGGGGGAGAACGAGGATTCGTGATATCTTTGTGAAGTTGCTTTTGTCCTGTCATCCCACCCCTCCATTCATCCAAACCTCGGGATGTTGTTGACGCCAGGGGAATTGGTAGAAGAGCTGGGGATGAGATAAAGGTAAGAGGTGAATCCGTAGAGAGTAAAAGGGGGTTATTAGTGGGACCGGAAAGAGGGGGAAACTATCGAGAGTTTTCGTTGAATAGATACATATGGCTAACTAACCCCGAGCGAAGGGGCTAGATATAGGCAGGGGCGAAGAACCTCTACGAAAAGCATAATATGGGCGGGCAGGATCACACATCTAGTAGGATTCCAGAGGAAATCAGGCGACCTGTGGGAGACGAACTCTACACTTGGATTGAAACGAGATATCTACAGTTCGCATCCCGAAAATATGCGACCTGGAGAATGGCGCGAGCCTGGAAATCATTAGCACAAAGAAAAACTCACAGGAGAAACAGATTTTCCCTTTTCGTGAATGGGTCCATTCTCTACCCAGAGTAAATGTAGTCCCCCTTAGTACAAACCAATGGCGATCGACCACCTGGGGAATCGTGTGCGGCAGGTCACCAAGGTGATACCCCTCAAATAGCCCAAGCTTCCAAAACACCTCAGGGATCTTCGGCGAAGCCTAAAGGTATACTTTCGTCCGGCGGGAGCCCTTCCACCTGACAAAGGCTAATAGGGTATAGGGCATTTTAGATCATGGGAGTAGAGATGATGCGGGAGTTATCACAAATATGGGGAGTTGTGTTTGGGGAATATCGAAGGGGTCTCGAACTAAGAGGTGGGAAGGTTAGCTATGGAACGGGGTCGTACTTTCTACTTTTTAATTTCGATCGCAAGAATTAGCATGCTCATGATGGGCTATACCGTAGGTTCTGCTTTTGACCCGGATTGCAGTTGTGCAATATACGACGCAGAACGACATGGAAGTACTATTCCCACCGGTGACATCATGTAGTAGATTTCTTTGATGCCGAGTGATACACCGTGATCGCTCACAATTCTGGCCCTGCCGGCTGACCTGATACGGATCCACCCCCGGAGCCTGCAATACTCGAGTATATCGGCCTAGAGTCAATATTCCGGCAGAGTAGTCCTGTTATTGTCCATGGAAATATCACTGGAAATACGGCAACATCAAAACTCTAGGCCTCTCAACCCCCGTATCCACAAACGCTAGCAAAACGGCAAGAACTACTGTCCGTCTTGGAACTCGGTGACAGAGTCCGTTATCCATCCTAGTCGGGCAATGGCGACCGCCATATCATCAGTCTGCATTACCATTATCACCGCCTTGAATGGCTCTTTCATACCCTCTTTAACCCTCTCTCCACTGTTGAAATAAGCTGGTCATTATTGTCGCGTTGTGTTTACAAGTAATGTCAAGAGAATGATTTTAACACGTGCCACATTCAGTACTGCACCTCGCAAATTGTCAGTATTCGGAAGTATTACAGCATACGCAATTTGCCACAAATTATGCACAATTTCTCATTACGACTGTCATAACAACTCCTATTTGGCCATGATGATGCCACATGTCCGAAGTCTCCACACCCCACTTTTTCGACCACTGTTAACGAGTATTATTATTCTAATGCAGAGCTCCATGCAAGATCTATACCACGAATTATGGGGAAGGGAGCTACCAATTACCCAAGAGTTTACAGCCCAAGTTCCGCAAGCCGACTATGGCATCCGCCCTGGGTATAAAATGAGTATGCGACCGTCAGCAACGGGGGCCTTCTTCACTACCACAATTCATGGCAAAGAGGAAACAGCAGTCGTTTAAACTAATTGAGGTCGGGGCAAATCTGCCATGTGGTGTGAAGAAACTTCTCATTCGTCCAGAGTATGAAAAGGTTCGCCAGCGGCTCATCCGAGCCGAGGAAGCAAGGTGGGATGGAGTTGGACAGAGCAGTGTAAACCCCCGTGTAAGTGCAAGGCTGGATTATGATGTTTCTGGTCAGCCCGGGACAGGTATGGCGTTCTTTGCAGTTTTGGTTCCCGACTTGCCTAACTCATATCCAGGGAAAACGTTTTTTCTATCCTATCTCCTCGTTCGCCGACTTCAAAAACGTCAGCCAACAGTGTATCGTGCGGATGACAAGTCCTGCTTCCTCTTCGATGAAGATACCCCAGGACACGAAATTAGTTCCAAGTCCCTATCGCGCCTTACACCGCAGAAGAAACGCAAACTGTGGGTATTAACGGATGAGACTATACAGAATCCTAGGTGGCATATGCCTACTTCGGGGTGGTTTGTTGTGCTGGCGGCTTCTCCGGAAAAGGTGAAAGCCTCACGGCAATGGCAAAAAGAGCGAAATCCTGATGTATATTTTATGAGCCCATGGGAATGGCCAGAAATATTCGCTGCCTACAGGTACCAACCCCCCATTTGTCTATTGGACAGCTGATACCACAGTCAAACTTGTAGCCTTGTCGCTACGTCTGACCTCTGTTCCCGGAGAAGCTGGAATAATTGAACCATTTGCTATGAAGCGCAAAATTTCCTTCACCCGATAGGAGGCAATAAAACACTGCAAAAACACATCCTCTTTCCCTCTTCCGAGACAGAAAAAAAAAATGAAAGATTAGTTGACATCATTGCGAAAGGAAAGTCCAACGACATAGTCGATGGTTTAATTATTCAAGTTTCTATAGAAGTGACAAGCTATCCTTTGCGAGAAGTTCTTATCATGAAGTGACTGTGTTTACTGCTCTACTTCAATCGAGTTTCTCACAAAGCAGTTCACAGACAGATCAGGCTACAGGTTTGACTGTGTCGTCGGTCCCAGTGACACCAAGGGTATGTTTGGATACGACCATTCCGTTGTGTTTGGTGACTGTTCTCCATATAAAAATGATCATTCTTCCTTCTCGAAATGATCTCGTTGTATATGGCAATGGAATGGAACGGTCGTATCCAAACATAGCCTAATGAATACAGACAATAACCCGTGTGACTTGTAATAGCTTAGGGCTAGCGGAACCACCTCACGACGATCAAATCAAGAAACTATTCACCACCTTTGCATGCTTGGGCCCGGTCGCCAGGACATGTTTGAAGGCTATTGATGTAAGAAGTGACGAGTCTTATAACAAGACCCTGGACATCTACCTTAGTCAGGTAGATAGAGAAATTGAGGCCTTCATCGCACATGGAGGACGTGAGACGATAGAACATACTGTTCATCAGGACTCATCCCACCGGATGGCCATTATGCAACCGACCAAGACAGGCTTGTCATATAAGGCGCGTATAATCACCAGATGGATGGCCTATAGGGTTTACGATATGGCTCTAAAGCGCTCGCAGCAGGATTGTTTCCTGTTGTACAAACATCTTTCACGTCAACCAGGTCTTAGAAGTGCGGCAGGTTCATTTTTCGAGGGCTATGTCCATGACCGGTTCCGACTTGGGGGAAACTTCACCGCCGAGGAAATTTCCAATGGTGGGGACAGCACACATCCCTTTGAATTCAAAACCGTGAAGTCCAAATCCTGTACCCCCAACTATTTTATGACGGCCGACGACTTAGCCGGCCAGGTTAGAAATACCCATGGCAAGGGCCTTGATCCTGCTGCCACTGAAAAATATTTCATACCCTTCAGCCGCAACTATGAAGCAGTCGATGGGATCATCTTTAGTGACCTGCGGACATTAGTCTTATTCCAAATGACTCTTGCTAAGCAGCACAATATCAAATCACATGGAATAGAGGCGCTACTGAAGGTGTTGCCAAAAACGATCAAAGGAGTGCAGGTTGTTTTTGTTGTCCCGGAGAGCCATCAGGGCGACTATTCGAGGACTCAAAATATACCTGACGCTGCCGCGATTAGCCCACCTGGATCCCACCTGGAGGTGAAGCAGTTTTGTCTCGTGTTTGGTGATGAGGATATGCAATCTGTTTCAGTCCAGGGACCCTTTGAGATGCAGGAAGAAGACCAAGGGGAAGATACCGATAGCGGTTGGTGATGAGATACAGCCATGACTAGAGCAGGATACGGAGTAAGTTAGCGTGTGGTATCGGAATAGTTCAGCGGATACTAAATCAACCGCCCTTCAAGAAGGAAATGATATTGTAATTGTCTTCTGAGTAATGAAAACATTAACAAAATCCCCCCGCGGGGTCAAGTTGTGGTTGCACTTACAAAGGGGAGGTTTCGATCCTATTTTGTTCTTTCCTTCGCCGCCCCCGGCGCGGATAGGTATTCCCAAACCTGGGCACCATACCCTCGCCCCTGCTATCCTGTTGGAAAACATTAGTTCCGTGGAATCGCAACTTGAAGATTTTAATGCTAGAAAACCCTGCTAATGTAAGAATCCAAAGTTCCACCTTTGCGCAAAGCCCAACATTAATCTTCCATGCCCCAAGAGTTAGTAACCCAAAGACATTAGCCACAGAACGAAAAGAGCCACATCTGGAAATATTCCATGCAAGCCGCTAGAAGGGTACGCCTCATTGATGTTCGGATTGTGAGGAAACTTTATGGTAATAAAAGAACGATTCCAAGAAAGTCCCTCCAGGTGCTAGGTATTGATGCAAGCCAGTAGAGCTGCGAGAGTTCTACCGCCACCCCCCTCTCAACAAATCGAAGATTGATGACAGCTACCCACTGCCCTTTTTTGTAATTCGTATCCAGCCCGAAACCACGAGGTTAAAAGTCTATGATAGACAATTCAGTATTTGTCATAAAACCCCTCACATCGATTGCCTCGTTGTAACCCTTAGTTGCAAGAGTGATTCACATTTCATTATTGCGGTAGCACTTCCTGCCTTTATAAATTTGATACCGAGTGATATGCCGTGATCGCCTATCATTCCAGCGGGCCTGGCTGGCTGACTGACTTTATTATTCCGAACCCACCCTCCTAGAGCCCGCAATACATCGGGCTGGAGCCAATATTCACGGAGAGGACATAAGGATGGCAGCTTATTCACCATAATCCCGCGAGTATGATACTTGTACAACGTTCAAGCCTTTTCGCTTACCCTGATTCTCAAGGCTCATTGAAAACGCCTGCAACATCACGACACAACGGAGGACGACCTCCCCGTTTATAATCCGAAATCTGACAAACCTTTATATACAACGAGATCCCGGAATCAATCCAGAGTGACGTCGGTCATTCGCCATTCCCTCTTTCTTGATCCATCACTAGATAAGGTTAACCCCGATCCCACCCGGCGCGGCGCCTGGATTATTCGAAGTGCTAGCCTAAGGTGGATGGCAGACTGTTGGGTGAGTAATACTCGATCTCTGCCGGTGGTGGAAAGAGACCATTGGGACGAGGTGTGTGCACGCATACTTATACCGATGTGGTTCGCATAGACTCTTCGCCCGAGGATGCACTTTCGAGTGATAGGCTAGTCAGGCTTTTGGTGTGGTGAATGGTGAATAGGTAAGATAAAAAACGAGTGGGTTAGTGCATTAAACCACTATACTACACCGACCTACTTATAAGATGTTATCCAAATTCAAAAGCATATTCAAATTTAAACTTTACTATGCGAAAACTCATTGAAGAGGAAACCATCTTGTTTATAATTCATGGCTTCTTAGTGCACGTCAATGATATTGGCCCTTGCGGTCACCTGGCAAAAGTTCGTACCAAACATTGCTCAGAATTGGAGCTTAGCAACAAAGCTTTAACCTTCATCACTTTATCTAGAAAAGTCACATGTGTAACCATTGTTTCTATAATGTCGTATTCCACACCACCGCAGGTGCCATGCATAGAGAGCCATATGCATGCTTGAGTGAGGCAATGGTGGAACTCCAGTCGAGATATCAGCGATAACTAGTATTTCGGGGGACGCCTTTCTCAGCTGTGGATTCCATTATACTCATTGGGTGTGATAGCTAAATCTTTCAATTTTTGATTTTCACCTTAAATTTTCAGATATTTTTTTTAAAATTTTCATTCTTGGGATAATCATTCCTCACACGATGAAAATGAACATCCTATGCGGGAAAACGACTAGAGCAGTAACTTACTAAAGGTCAGTTTCTTCTGACCACCAAGACTGTACGCGTACAGTCATACCTCTCCAAGATATTGTTACGCTAAAGCCCACATATGTGCCTCTTTGGGCTCCAAAAAGCTTTGTTAGGATGCAAAAGCAAATATACAAAGTTATAATATATTTTGGCTTATGACGAACAATTAGGACAATTGACGAGGCAAATGATGAAAACGATAGCAAATACTGGTATGATGCACTGTGGTATTGATCAAGGGTATCATTGTATGCTAACACATCATACCATAAGAACTCTCCAAATCCTGCCATCTCTGTCATTCCTGTGTTCTCCGGCTTCCGTGTCAAAATGTTTTATGGAGGATTAGCTGCCCCTTGACATGATAGCGCAAACCGCTTGGCTGTGTGGGATCCGATTAACTTGCTTTCGCAATTCGGTTAACATGCTGCGCTAAACTTATCTGGGCTGTGTCGCGATTTATGATGGCGGATTTCAAGAGCTTTTGCGCCACAAGCCCATTTCTTAATATAAGTTAGACGCGAACTTGAAAGCTATGATATGGCAACAAAATTTGGAGTGCTTCGTAGGTTAGTTGTGCTGAGAGATGGAGCGCAGTTGAATAGAGAGAATTTCCCCATTTGCCAAAGCCGTGAGTTGGCGATCAGGGATTTCTTCTGTTGCATACTAACCGCCATTAATTTTCGTTTCGCCGTTTCGCCATCACAGTTTAGTTTTAGTTCCATCGCAATTTCAGAAAGCCGTAAAGTTACTAGGAGTGATCAAAGTCGAAAAAAAAAGAAATTTTTAGTAAAGGTAAATGTGGGATCTTGCATTAGGGTACTTTATACTATCAGTCAATTGTATAAACAGATTTCAAGTAATATAATTGAGAGCCCCACAAGAACACATATTTACCTGGTGCCAAGAGCTATTGTGCATTAGCAAAAGTAAGTGAACATTTGGTGCGGCAATGCTTGATTTTGCAACATCGTAACCCCTCCCCTACACTTCCAAAACCCATGGTACTTTTACCACAACAAAATATTGTCTATAATGCATCCTCGCAGGAGCCATAGGTACAAGCCAATTCCTACCAAACATCTTACCACATTTCAAAGAGGCCAAATCATTGGCCAGCGAGACAGTTGTATCCCTTTTTGCAAAATTTCAGAAAACCTTAAAATCTCTCTATCAACTGTTTTGAATACAGTTCACAAAATACAACCAAATGGAAAGAGAAAAAGCCTTCAAGGAGAACAAGAGGGTCTACTAAAGAGCAAGATAATGAAATGTTGGAGGCAGCTCTTCATCAGAGAACAATAACTTATGAAGAAATTGCAGAGAAGGTTGCATCACAAGTAACTACGTATCATGGTTGTGACAGGATTTCACACATGATTCGATTATAAGTCATGAGTCTCACGCATATGACTCACTCGAGTTATATGATTTGTTTATGTTATGAGTTGTTACGTTTCGTACCTGAGTTGATTATTAGTCATGAGTTTTGTGCATATGACTCACTTGAGTCAAATGAATGGTTTATGGTATGATTTGTTATGTTTTGCACATGACTCAAATATGAGTCTTCAGTTTTGCGCATATGACTTACTCGAGTCATATGACTTGTTTACAAGGATTTCATATGACTTACTCGAGTCATATGACTTGTTTACGAGGATTTCATATGACTTACTCGAGTTATATGACTTGTTTATGAGGATTTCATATGACTTATGGTTATGAGTTCTTAGGGTTAGGATTGGTAAGAAGAGTACTATATAAGGAGGCCTGTACAGCCGAGGAGGATAGGCTCTTCATACTTTATTCTAAGTATTTTCCTCATTCTTACTTTCAACTTGTCTCAGAACGTCAAGATTCACTCTTAACCAATCAGAGACCTTGATTTCTATCTCAAGATAGGCTTCAAGTTTTTAACTACAAGCACTGTCTTCAGGCCTCATTGTTATCCCTCCCTCTATGTTTGCTGGAAGTCTCAGTTTCCACTTACTTATCTCTAGAGTTGTTCACTTCAGGTGCCTCCTTATGATTACAATGGCTAAGTGAACCTCCATCTCCTCCACTACCTCCACTCTATATTCGTCAGTGGTTTTATCTAGTGGTGTTGAGAAGAATATCATCCTGGAGTCTGAAGTCTCTCGTCTTCGGCACTATATCTTTGTCCTTTCTCAACGACTTCATGGTGCAAAGAAGAAAGTATCTACTCTGTCAGCTGTCCTGTTTTCAGAATGTGATACAGTTTACAGTTTGGTCACTACACGGGTAGCTGACGCTCCTAAAGTAATCCCTTCTTCACCTATCCTCTCGGTCACTTCAGGTACTATTGTGGTCTCAGTTGTGGAAGGTAGGTTAGATCCTGAGAATTCTCATAGGCCAACAGAGGAGCACCCTTGAGGGAATTTTGTACCAACAGTTATCCTGTGTTTGCCTATAGCTATAGTTGTGGGTGGTGGTGTGGGTAAACTAGTTCCTGATTCATTAGATCCAGTAGAGGCGTATGCTCCTGGTGTAGGTAGAGTGGTTCCCCTTGTGGTGGCACTGGCTTCAGTAGTATCACCTGCTTCATGGGAGTAGGTGCCTGAGTTCTCTGTGGCTGAGCCAGTAGCTGATCAGGATAATGCCTCTAATGGCATTCTACCTGTAATAGTAGATTGGGACAAGGGTAGCCCGTCTACTCCTGTTTCTAGACACAGCTGGGGGTGGAAAGAGAAAGAAAAGCAAGAAGGGGTGAGTTAAACTCGATTAATCCTTATGTGTGCTACTTGTTTCCAACTCTGAGGGATCGTTGCCTTCACTAATTATCTTTCACAAACTGGCTACTATGCAGTCCCCAGTATGTTTACTACCAGTGAGGCAGTTGAGGAGTTTGTGGAGGATATTCTTTGGATATATTCAACCAGGTGTCAACAGCTCGGGGGTTTGATCTTTCTGGTACCTTTCTACTAAAGTATTTGCATTGCATTGCTACTGTAGTGCTTCTCAGATAATTTGCGACAGTTCGTACCCCCTCAACTAGGCAGTTCTCGCTCTGTAAGTTGGCTTTCCTTCGGGTTTACACACTTAGGTTCCGGGTGTTTCTTCTATTTTGTGATTTGGAGAGAATTGCCAGAGCAGTTGGTGGAGGAGTCCGAGAAGCATTGAGTGGGAATACCTGGGTAGGCTTCTATTGTAGAGGAGGTTTCTACGGGATGGTATTTAGACCAAGCATTAGTGTTTTATATTTTTTGGTCAAGGAACCTGGTTGGATTGGTCTTTTGTTCAACTTCAGCTACACTTAATGCTGGTTGGCTTCATACCAGAGGGGCTACAGATTCAGACCAGTGAGGATGCTGGGTTGTTTGATAGTCTTGTAATTAGTTTCTATACAGGCATGACTCAGGAATAGTAGGAGAACCCTATCCGATGAGTTGCTTTACTATAAGCTAAGACTATTTATACTAAAAAACCAGGATCTTCATACAACAATAGTTGAAGGGTATCACGACGCTAAAATAGGAGGACACTTCGGACAAGAAAAAACCCTTGAGATAATTATGAGGGACTTCTATTGGAAAGGCCTGGCAGATTAGGTAAACAATTACATACTGTTGTGTGATAATTGTCAACATAACAAATCTCCACGATACACGACATATGGTCTACTACAACTACTGTCAATACCCTATACAGCATAGGAATCAATTTCCGTTGACTTTATTACACAGTTACCTTAAAGTCAAGGGTGTACTCAAATTATGGTAGTAGTTGATTAGTTTAAAAAAAGAGCCCACTTTGTTAGATTAGAAGGGACAGCTACCGCAAAGGACATAGCTACAGCCTTTATAAAGAAAATATGGAAGCTACATGGCTTACTAACAGAAATTGTCTCAGATATGGACTTGAAGTTTGCAGGAGAATTTTGTGAATCCTTGTGTAAAATATTAAGCATAAAAAAGAGGATGTCTACAGTGTATAATCCACAGACATAGGGATAAACTGAGCAAACTAACCAAGTGCTGGAAGATTACTGGAGAGGTTTTGTCAACTATGATCAGGATAACTAGTACCAATTGCTACCCTTAGCCGAATATGCCTACAATAACTCGGCAACCAATGCACATAGAATGACCCCTTTCTACACAAACTATGGATTTCATCTACAAACTGAATGGATGAAGAAATGCGAAGTGCAAAATTCAGGAGCTTCACTTTATGCAAACTAGATAAAGACAATTCATGAGCAAGCAAGGCAGTCACTCCAATATATATGAGAAGCTATGGTCAAATACAATGATAAGAAGGCCAAGCAACTACCTGACTTCAAAATTGCCAACAAAGTAAGGTTATACACAAAGAACATTTGTACATGTCGAAAGTCAAAAAAACTCAGTTCAAAATTATTGTCACGAACGTGGCTTGGTATGAAAAAGGTTTTCACATGACACATGGTTATGAGTTACAGGTATATTATTGTTTCATACATATGACTCATTCAAGTCATATGATTTGTTATGTGTAGGATTTGTGATGCTTTCGCAAATGGCTCAAATATGAGTCACGGGATGTGCGCCTGGCGAGTATGCCTTGCGAGTATGCCTTACAGGTAAGCCTTGTGCATATGATTTATATTTCACACATGACCTCATTATGAGGTCATGGGTTTTACACATATGACTCACTCGAGTCATATGACTTGTTTATTGCGTTATAATTAATTTATGAGTTTTTGCACATGATCTCGCTATGAGGTCATGGGTTTTGAGCATGTGACCACTTTGGTCACATGATTAGTTTATTATGATTTGGTTTCGCACATGTGACCACTTTGGGTCACATGATTACAGGAGGGAAGAATACTATATAAGGAGGCCAATATGGTCAAGGAGGATAGGTTCTTCACGCTTTGTTCTAAGTACTTTTCCTCGTCCTTGCCGTCGCTTCGCCCCGAGCGTTTCTTTTGCCATCATGATGGGCCTTGATGCCTTGGATTCTGGGGGAGATATCTGAGTTCGCTCAGTAGTTCCTGGAGTCTTTGGTGTTGAGGTCTGTTAGGCATTGCGTGGCGGATAACTCGTTTGCGTCTTGTTTCGTTGGACTGGTTATCTCACGATACTAGCACTTCGAGCACTCATCACGGTCGCTTCCGAGCCCCTTTCGGTAAAATGTCTACGGCTTCCTGTCTATAGTCTACTCGCAGGTTTCGCGTTCGATTGGGGGGATTGAACATTGTGTTTGGGGGGATCACCCGTGTCGTTCTTTGGGCCAGCTCATGTCTTTTGTTGGGTTTTAACGGAGTCCTTAGTTCACGCGATACAAAACGCCCTTGGGTTAGACTGATGACCTTCCCAAGTATCAACTCGTCGTACCGGCCGCATCATTTCCTCAAGGGAGTGGGCCTCGCCGGCCCCTCCCTGCCTCGTTACTTTATGTTTCTACGGTCGGAATCCTACGATGTTGTTTATCACCGTTCCCTTGGAAATTTTGTCCTTGCGGCATATACGGTGGTTCAGTCAGGTGTCACCTCCTAGCTACGGTGGGGATGGCTTTGACCCTGAAAAACCTTACCCCCTGGAGTGGTTTTTCTTTGCTGCCTGGGGTGGTGTGGGACGATTGGCTGCCAGGCACTCGCGTTGTCTGTGCGTCTGGGTGGTTCAGTTGTGGTCTGTGGTTGGCGGCTTCACCCATTGCAAGTGGGGCCTACCTTCTGTTTGTCTGCTTCTGTTCGTTCGCCCTTCCCCTTCTTGTCGCGTCAGTTGGAGATGCCTCTTGCCCATTGTTCGGTCCGTGCCTGTTGCCGGACCGGTGGAGCTGGCCATGGCTGGCTCTGCTTACTCTTTCCCGACTCGGTTGGATTTCGGTTCGGCTGGGTTGGATGGTATGGCTGGTGCCTGTGCCTTCGGGTGTTGGTGCTGCCTCCTTAGTGGCTCCCGGCTGTGGCTGGTGGGCTCCCCTCGGCTATATGGTGCTGGGGGTTGGGGCTCTGTTCGTGTGGTCAAGATCAATGGCTGCCTGGCGGGGCTGGGTATGAGCTGACCTGTGGCCGTCGGATGGTCAATCTGTCTGAGGGGCTGGGGGGGCTGGATGGGCTCTGTGGCGTCTGGTGTGTGGGGCTTGGGGGGGGCTGATTGGGGGGGGAGAGGCACCTGCAAGCACCGGTCGGGCATGCGTCAGGTTGGGCGATGTCTAATTAAGTGCTTCCGGACCGGTTTGGGCTGCTGGGCGAAGCTGCTGAGTGCTGTAAAGCTCCCCGGCGGACCGCTGGACTGATGGCCACCTGTGCGGATAGTGGGTTGCGACCACCTGGTTGGACTTGTTTGGGTTCTGTGTACTGGGTGTTGCGGAAGTTTGTTTGATTTCTTTGGTTTGGCAATGGGCATGGCTGACAGGGGCAAGGCACCACGGGTGGGAGATAGGCCCCACTGACTATCTCAGTCTGTCACCACCTCTATGTATTTCTTTTGTTTATGAGTTTGTTTTGGGGGACAGGTAGCGGGTACAGGTCCTCCTCACCATTACGCTCCTCGGAGGCACTTGGCAAAGAGGGTTTATAGAGTCGACAGCCTGGCATGCGGATGCGAGAGGTGGACATGTTGGTCACCTCCTCTCTGCCATTGTGTCGCCTGTAGTTTATATTTATTTTGGTTTGTTGTTGGTTTTCTACTGTGGTGGAGGTGTTGCGGGATGGTATTTAGACCGGGTGGTAGTGGTTTTATTTGTGTTGGACGAGGAACCTGGTTGGGTCGGTCTCTTGCTCGGCTTTGGCTACGCTTGGTGCTGGTTGGCTTCATACCAGAGGGGCTACGGACTTGGACCGGGGAGGGCGCTGGGTTGTTTGATGGTTTTGTAATTAGTTTCCGTGCGGGCATGACTCGGGGATGGCAGGTGCGGGACCGTAGACTTAGTTAGCCTAGGATTAGTGGTATGCCGGTTAGCGGTATCCCTGTGCCGGCGGGGGCTCGTCATATGCCAGTGTTGGCGGTACGAGTTTAAATAAAATTAAATTGACTTCTAAGTACTTTTCCTACTTGTTACTTTAACAAATATAAAACACCTTTATGATCTTTGTCTTTATTGCAATACTATTGTTACGCCAAGGAAATTTCTTCATGAAGAAGAGTTAGAGAAAGCTTACAATAGGCGTTCCCGATAGAAGACAGAGGTCTTGTACTATCAGTAACGTAGGCAAAGGCCTAGCACTATCCTAAGACAAAGAAAGAAGGTGAAAGAGAAGGGAAGTATCATTCCCCGTCGACAAGAACTAACCATCTAAGGAGGGATCGTTACATTACAAAGCTTCACCTAGTGTGACGCCAAACAATCCAAGATGGTATCCTTCAACCCAGAGAGTGAAGGAGACATCGATATCAACGATCAAAACCTTAATCTAGAGGGATTCAGCGACGCCCTAGATCACGTTTCAGCAGAGCCCTTGAAGACAGCAAGCCCAGTAATTCCAGAGAAAGGATCACCAATCAATAGCTCTCCCACAGGAACTCCACGACCCGAGAGAATGTCAGGATCAGCAGTACATGGGCCACCGGCCCCTGCTGCTCCTGTACCAGGCACTAGCATACTTGGAATAACTGAGAATCAGTTTTAAGCATTTCTAGCAGCAACACGAAATACAGGACAAAGAAACATCCAATGACCGAAAGCAAAAGAACCCGACACATACGAAGGAGCCGAAGACAAGCTACGAATATTCTTGGCACAGTGCGAAGGATATTTTGCCGTTAAGGGATATGGAGAATACCACAATGAGATCAAGATTCTATATGTGGAATCTCTACTAAGAAGACTCGCGGGGCAATGGATCATGCCCTTCGAAGATAGAAGGAAATATAGAGAATGGGTCACGTATGAAGAGTTCAAGGCAACACTCTTCGAGCAATTCGGGGATTCCAACATCAAAGAAACAGCAAGAAGAAAGCTGGAAAAACTCCAACAAGGAAAATAAACCTTTTCGGCATACTGGAACGAATGCCGACTATTGGAATACGAGGCCGAATTTGATGATGCTACTCTCTACATTATCCTCCTAAGAAATTGCAGCGAGGAACTCCGAGAGGCATGGAGAATCTCCGACTTACGCTACACAACAGCAAAACAATTTGCAAGATGGGCGATCGATAAGGAAAGCAAACTAAACATAGTTTGAAGCAACTCGGAAAACACTATAGCACACAAAGTGGTCCAATCATCCAGGAATGTGGACGGAACCTTCAAACCACAAGCAGCTCGAGGTGAAAGGCGAGCATTACCACCAGGCAAGCCAATGGAGTTGGACAAATCAAGAGCAAGACCTGCTCTGAACCTGTCTAAGGAAGAATACACCAGAAGAATAAACGGGAAACTTTGCCTAAGGTGCGGAAAAGCAGGACATCGGATACAAGAATGCAGAAGCCGACCTGACAGCGGGTACTAAGGCACCAAAGCTGCTGGAAATAATCTCTTCCAAAATCAAAAGATTAGCAACATTCGTGAAATGATCGCAGAAGATTCAGTGGTGGAAAACGATGAGGGTCCCCAGTAAACGGTGGTCTGGGAGACCCAAGATGTGGACCTGGAAAACCCATCAAGTTAGCAAACTACTACATGGCACTACATAGGCAAAGAGGAGAAGAGGATGGAGATCATGTGATGATCAAGACGAAGATATACAATGAAGAAGACGAAGAAACAACAATATATGCAATTCTCGACTCAGGGGCTACTGAAGATTTCATCAACAAGGAAATCTGCGACAAATACGGCCTCCATACCAAAGAAACAAAGAATGCGAGACAAGTCTACCTAGCCGATGGAAAGCCAAGCGCAATGGGTCCTATAATCCATATGGTGACAGTACTTATGGACATTGACAGCTATAGGGAAATGGCAACCTTTCAGGTAGCAGATCTCAAGAACCATGAGATAGTTCTTGGGATACCATGGTTGCGAAAACATAATCCGACAATTGATTGGAACAAGAACAACATGACCTTTTGTTAGGAATGCCAAAACCTGATACCTAGGAACCACCCTAAGTAGGGTAACCCCACTTGGAATCGGAATCTCTGGTCTCCAACACCCCCCTCTGGCTTCCTTACGGGGCCCACGCGTCATTATAATATCAATCTCAGTTGCGTCCTGTGACTATATTACCACAAAATTGAAGGTGTTAGAATAGCACCCTATACGTCGTAGCCATCCATCCGACCAGATCTTGTTCACAGGATATATGAGAGGCCACCTTCGGCTAGGTCCAAGAAATGGAACGGAGTAATTCCGTCACCTACTCAGAGAGTTACCTGGCTTCAAAGACATGACACCTTTGGCATAGGCCGTAGGTAACGGGATGATTTTGTACAAAGAGATGGTATCAAATGGTAAAGGATCGCTACTGGAGACCAATACATTTACATCTACCAGAAGAGTTTAGAACTCCAAAAGACACTAACAAAGAAGCCAACGAACTTCACGGAGTGTTGCAACTGGGTTTCAGAATACGTCGTAACCATGGGGTGATTCTCAATACTATAATAGTTACTGAAACCTACTATCCAGAGAGCAACCAAGGGTTGTCGACAGAGGGATTAATTACCAATCTGGAGGAATAGCTTCCTACGAGTTAATAGGAAGTCATCCAGAGAAAATCTATCGGTTGGGTATAGAGTTACAAAGGATCGGAGTCAGACGACCTAAGATGGTTGTAATGACGACCACCTTTGCAGATATAGCCGTGGATAAAACTGATCATTTTATCAATGGCGAAGACAATTGGGGCCAACTCAGTTCAACTTAAGAACTAGGCCATAAGTCTAAAGACCCTGCTAATCGGGATATTACTATTGGGGGCAACACGTTTCCTAAGAAGAAATATCATAATTACCGAAGACAGTGTGATGGTTTTCAGGGTCCACAGGTGTTCGCACCTTAGAAGAAAACTCGATGTCGCAAATTACGATTGAAGAAGTACATAGTTCCATGATAAATAGATGTAGTCCGCAAACACTCAGAGGCGGAATATAAATATCAAAGTTCCTCCCAAGCTTTAGACATCATCAAGCAACGGAGAAGAGACCTTAACAATATAATATTGTTTTTACAATTCTACCCTACTTTACCTATTTTACTTCACTCCTAGTAGTCATAAACGAAACGAGCAAAGTCCGAGCTTTCCTAGACATTCTCTGTCTACAGAAACAAATCTCAATTGGCCTAGACAACCTTGAAGTCTATCAAGTTGTCTCCACCTAACACCTTTACAAGTAAACTATGTGTGACACGATGTCTCAACAGTTCGCCTGTGGTCTACTTGACACTAATACAAGAAGTGGAAGAAGAAACTTTGCATGCAAAGTTCACCGAGTTGTGGCAAGAGAAGAGAGTCCGGATACAAAAACTGGACCAAGAGGTAAAAGTACCTACCAAGGGTTCCAAAGGGGCAGTGGGACATGACCTGTATGCCAACAAAGTAATCAAAATACCTGCCAATGGGCAGGCAATGATAGTAACAGGGATAGCCATCAGACTACCAGAAGGTACCTATAGACGGATAGCACCCCGCAGTGGTCTAGCAGTTAAACATTGACTTATGACCATGGCAGGGGTAATCGATGTCAACTATACAGGTGAAATCAAAGTGGTCCTGGCCAACCTGGCTCAAGAGGACTATGAAGTTCAAAAAGGCGATTGAATTACACAGTTAATCATCGAAAAAATAAACAAAGAGGATCTGCCCGAAGTAGATCAACTGGAAGAAACCACAAGAGGAGACAAGGGATTTGGAAGCACAGACCAAAACCAGCCCGATACAACGAAGAGAATTGAGATCATAGAGATCACAGCACAAGCCTTTGGATGGTACTATCGAAGAGGAGATACAACTGGAATTCTCAAATGGACATACGAAGACGAAAAAGCGGTCCTAATGAAAATCAACATCAGCACAAAACTAGCAATCCAAGACAAGAAATACCAAAGCAAAAAGGGATGGAAAGAATTGATTCCAAATGAATATCATCAATTCAAAAACCTCTTCCAAGAAGAGGAAGCTACTGAGCAACCACCTTGAAGACCGGGAATCGATCATGAAATTCAGCTGGACAAAGACGAGAAAACAGGAAAAACAAAAGAGATTCCCTACAAGAAGTTATACCTACTGGGGGAAGCGGAGCTCGAAGAACTTAGGAAGTATATCGAGCAAAACTGAAAGCAAGGATAGATCAGGGACTCCTTCGTATGAGGAGGATCCCCAATACTATTCGTCAAAAAGAAAAATGGAAAAATAAGACTCTGTGTAGACTACAGAGCCCTCAATTCGGTTACCAATAAAGATCGATATCCACTACCCTTGATTGGAGAGGCACTGGATAGGCTTCAGTCAGCAAAATACTTCACCAAACTGGACATCAAGAACGCATACTATAATATATGCATCAAGGCAGGAGATGAATGAAAGACTATATTCACCTCAAGATACGGAATGTTGGAATACTAGGTTATATCTTTCAGGCTAACCAATGCACCAGCTTCATTCCAGAGATGGATCAACAAGGTACTCAATAAGTACCTCGACATATGTTGCATCGTATACTTGGACAACATACTCATCTACTCGGAAAACATGCAACAACACCAAAAGGATATCAGCAATATCATGGCCACAATACAAGGATCAGGAATGAAGATCAAACCAACAAAATGCGAATTCCATAAGGAAGAAACGGAATACTTCAGATTTATCATCAATCGAAGTAGGGTCAAGGTCAACCCTGTCAAAACAGCAGCCATATGGGATTGGGCCAAACCAAACAACAAAACAGATGTTCAATGCTTTATGGGATTCTGCAACTTTTATCAAAGGTTCATAGAGGAATTGAGCAAGCTTGCAAAACCACTCTATAACCTAACAAAGAAAGACAAGAAATGGGAATGGGGAAAAACGGAACAGAATGCATATGATGCAATACGAACGCATCTAACATCGGCGACCATATTGATTCATTTCAACCCAAACCGAAGGACAATAATTGAAACGGATGCCTCAAAATATGTGTGTTCAGGCATACTATCGCAACAATGCGAAGACGGAAAATAGAGGCCAGTGTCTAATCGATCCATGACAATGACCCCCGCAGAGTGCAACTACGACGTTGAGAATAAACTATTAGCGATAGTTCAAGCATTAAAGGAATGGAGGAGATACATATTGAACAACAACCATCCAGTCCGAGTTCTAACCGACCATAAGAATCTAGTCCCATTCATGACTACGAAAGAACTAAATGCCTACCAGATAAGGTGGATAAAATACCTTAGCAAATACAACTTCAAAATCGAATACCGACTAGGCAAAGAGAGTGGAAAACCAGATGATCTCACAAGGATTGCAAGCGACAAACCACAAACGAAAAAAGATGAAAGAATCAAACAAAAAGCATGAACACTATTACCAAAAACTTACTTCGAGGCAATGGAGATTATCCAATTCACATCACTTGAGGAAAAGGAAATTGAGAAATCAAACCAAAGAGACAAAACAGTTCAGGCAATAAGAGAAGCATTGAAAGAAGGAAAAAAGGAGATGAAAGGAATTGCTCTGGGTTTATGCCAATGGAAGGATGGAAATATGTAGTACGATGAAAAACAATAGATTCCGGAAAAAGAAGAGATAAGGACAGACATCATACGACAATACCACGATATCCAATCAGCAGGACACGGAGAAATGGCTCAAACTACAGAATTCATCACGAGGTCATTGTATTGGCCAGGACTGCACGAAAATGTCAAACGATATATTAAAAACTACGACATATGCCAAAGGACGAAAACGGCTAAACACACACCATATAGATTACTGAAATTGAACGAAGTTCCCGAATAACCATGGAAAACAATTACTATGGATTTCATCAGGGACCTACCGGCATAGGAAAATTGCGATAGTACCCTGGTCATGGTGGATCGTCTGACCAAAATGAGTCATTTCATTCCAGTCAGAAAAGATATCGACATGAGGGATTTTTTACAAACATTCTTCCAAGAAGTCTTCCGACTTCACGGCCTCCCAAAGAATATCATTACCGATCGAGGAACACTATTCACATCAGGACTATGGAACAAAGTAACCAGAGAAATAAGGATACGAAACAGGATGAGCACAGTGTTCTACCCGCAAACGGATGGACAAACGGAACGGGTAAATGCAATACTCGAACAATACATAAGGGCCTGTGTCAATTATCAACAAAATGGTTGGTACAAACTGTTATCAATGGACGATTTCGCATATAACAATGGAAAGCAAGCAACGATTGGCATGACACCCTTCTTTGCAAATTACGGACAACATCTACAAAGTCAGGCTACATATCATACGATTAATGGTATAATACCGGACAAAGCAGATATGGGAAAACTACACAAAATATTACAATACAAAATGAGTCAAGCACAACAACGATAAAAAGAACAATACGATAAACACCAAAGACCAGATCTGAACATACAACCAGGAGATATGGTATGGCTAATACCACACAATATCCATACGACGCGACCATCAAAGAAATTGGCCTACAAGAAAATTAGACCATTCAGGATACTGGAAAAAGTGGGCAGCTAAGCTTATAAACTCGACCTCCCACACTCGATGCGAATACACAACACATTCCACATCTCACTCCTCGAATTACACAATGACAACAAGTTTCCCTCACAAATAATTATTCCTCCTTCTCCAATTGAACTTAACGGAGAACCAGAATATGAGCTCGACGAAATAGTCGATTCTCACTTCTTCCACAATCACCTCCAATAACGAGCCACATGGACGGGATATTCGCCCGAACACGATAAAACTTGGTACTTCGCACATAACTGTGAACACGAACAAGATGCCATCTCAACCTTCCACCAGCGATACCCAAGCAAGCCCGGCCCAGGTAACGATCACATTCAACCAAGACAAAGGCGAGGGAAAGGCTCCCACGCCATTATAACAACACAAGGGCTGGGGTGATAGCCCCCACCAAACCACACCCACCAGCCCCAAATACTCATTCATAGGACCGACCGACAAAGAACTCAGAGAGAGGAAAAAATAAGTACAGCATCACGTCATGTCATGGACAGTATGCTATGATGACGGGTGCCAAATACACTTTAGCGACCAAGAAGGCTCAGGATAGTTCCCGAGGGGATGTCGAAAGCGTGGTCCACGACCGGACCACGTCCTGAAGCATTGGCAACAATGCTTCAGAAATGGATGCAGGATGCACCGGGTACAGAAAGTTTCTGGGGATACTACCCACAGAAGGATGGAAGCAGAAAAGAGTTGGAAGGAGAAGATACCAGGAAGGCATGGGCTACGAGGACGCGGTCCAGGGAGGGAGGGGCCCAAAACTCCTCAGCAGACATGAAACCGGACGTCAGGAGCCTGGACAGGCAAATCCGAGTACTCCGAGAATAACTTGGCCAGGTCGAGGCCACAATTTCGGCAAATGACAAAATGATCGCAGAGCTAAAACAGCTGAATGATAATCTGTGGCACACAATTGAAATGGCAAATCTGACTCTAGAATCGGTAAGGGTCAGATGGAGGACAGCAGACGAAAAGTTCCACAAGTTGAGAAGTACCAGGCACTCGGCAGGATGGGAACTATTGAAACTGGAAGAAAAAGCCGGATGGGACTCAGGCTTAGGAGGAGGGGAGCTAATGTCACGAACGTGGCTTGGCATGAAAAAGATTTTTACGTGACATATGGCTATGAGTCACAGGTATGTTATTGTTTCATACATATGACTCATTCAAGTCATATGATTTGTTATGTGTAGGATTTGTGATGCTTTCGCACATGGCTCAAATATGAGTCATGGGAGGTACGCCTGGTGAGTATGCCTTGCTAGTGTGCCTTACAGATAAGCCTTGCGCATATGATTTATGTTTCACACATGACTTCATTATGAGGTCATTTGTGAAACATAAATGACTCAGTCAAGTCATATGACTTGTTTATTGCATTATGATTGATTTATGAGTTTTTGCACATGATCTCGCTATGAGGTCATGGGTTTTGAGCATGTGACCACTTTGGTCACATGATTAGTTTGTTATGATTTGGTTTTGCACATGTGACCACTTTGGGTCACATGATTAATGGCAGGAAGAATACTATATAAAGAGGCTGATGTGGCCAAGGAGGATAAGTTCTTCATGCTTTGTTCTAAGTACTTTTCCTACTTATTACTTTAACAAATATAAAATACCTTTATGATCTTTATCTTTATTGCAATGCTATTGTTATGCCAAGGAAAGTTCTTCACGAAGAAGAGTTAGAAAAAGCTTACAATATGCGTTCCCGATAGAAGACAGAGGTCTTGTACTATCGGTGATGTAAGCAAAGGCCTAGCACTATCGTAAGACGAAGAAAGAAGGAGAAAGAGAAGGGAAGTATCGTTCCCCGTCGCCAAGAACTAACCATCCAAAAAGGGATCGTTACAATTATATGGACAATTTGTGATCTTGGAAAAATGAAAAAATTGAGCCTACAAACTCAATATTTCAGATTGATAGAACATGAACTCAGTGTTCTATATATCTCTGTTAGAACCTCACAGGAAGTCAATTCATATAGATAGACAACAACCTTCCAGAGAGCCCGAAGATATTGAAGGTGACTTTCAATGGGAAATAGAGAAAATTGTAAGAAGTAAGATATGCTCTTACATAAAGAAAGTACGCGGTCGCGACCAGGAGATACGTGAACTATGGTATTTTGTTGAAAGGTATGATTATTCTAAAGAGTAGAATACCTAGAAACCTACCATAGGTATGGATAATACAAGGGAAATGGTTGAAGAATTCTATCATAATAATCTGGAAATGTCACAACAAGCAGAGGAAGAACAATGAAGAAAAGGTTTTCCTACTATGGTCAAGCAAATGCGGAAGGTTTTTTACCTTGCTCTCATTAGTTCCTAAAGAAGCTAATGTTTCAGGTTTAATGATTTATTGTTTTAATTTAATTTTTAATTTGTAATATATTTTGTATGTACCCAAAAGGCATTGGGGCGAAGCCTTAAGAGGAGGGAGTTCATGTTAGGAATACTGGGATCCAATACCTATGTATCACTCTAAGTAGGATAACCCCACTCGGAATCGGAATCCCTGGTCTCCAACACCCCCCTCATGTCCCCTTACTGGGCCCACGCGTCATCATACATATCAATCTCAGTTGTGTCCTGTGACTACAATGCTACAGAATTAAAGGTGTCTGAATAACACCATATACATCCTTTACCGTCTGTCCGACTAAATCCCGTTTGCAGGATGTGTGAGAGGGGACCTTCCGCTGGGTCTGAGAAGTAGAATATAGTAAATCGGACAACTACTCAGGGAGTTACTAGGCTTCAATAATGTAACATCTTTGGCATAGGCCATCAGTAATGGGACGTTTCGCATAAAGAAATGCTATCGAATAGTAATGGATCTCAAGGAGAGACCAATACATTCACATCTACTGTACAATAACCAGAAGAGTTTAGAACTCCTAGGAATACTACCATGGAAGCCAATGAACTTCACAAAGTGTTACAACTAGATTTCGGAATACGTTGTGGCTGTGGGGACAACTCCCAATACAACAATGGCGATTGAAATCCTGTTATCCAGAGTAACCAAAGGTTGCCAACTGAGGGAATATTTATCAAACCAGTGGAATAGCTTTCTGCGAATTAGTAGGAAATCCTCCAGAAGATATCTATCAGTTGGATAAGGAGTTATGAAGGTTTGAAGTCAGGCAACCTAGAAAGGTTATAATTACGACTACCTTCACAGATACAATCCGCAGATGAAACTGATCATTTCATCAATGATGGAGACAATTGGAGCCAACTCAGTTCGACTTGAGAACTAGGCCATAAGTCTAAAGACTCTAATGATTGAATAACTACTATTGGGAACAGTATAGTTCCTAGTTAGTTATATCGTAATTGCCGAAGAGGTTGTGGTAATTTTCAGGGTCTCTAGATATTTGTATCGTAAGTTATAATCAGAGAGTTACATAGTTGTATAATAAATAGATGTAGTCCACAAATACTCTGACGTGGAATATAAATATTGAAGTGCCTCCTAAGCTTTAGACATTATCAAGCAATGGAGAAGAAACCTTATCAATATAATTTTATCTTTACAATTCGATTCTACTTTACTTATTTTACTTCACTCTCAGTAGTCATAAATAAAACAAGCAAAGTCTAAGCCTTTCTAGACAATCTCCGTCTACAGAAATGAATTTTAGTTGGTTTAAACAAATCTGAAGTTTATCAGGTTGTCTCCGCCTAATACAGAAGTGGACATTTTGGTCACCTCCTTCCTATCTTTGTGCTGCTTGTAGAGTTAAATTGTTTTTTATTTTCTTTTATAGTAAACAGGACTGCAGGATGGTATATAGATGGGATGGTAGTGATTTTTAGTTTTTTGTACAAGAAACTTGCATTTACTAGGTACCCCTGTAGTTTTAGAGCTTCAGCCTGTGTCTCACCTGTTACCCATACACCTTGGTGTTCCAAGATTTGTCCTTAGAACTCCTTGGTCAGGTATGATACAGACTTGCGGCAAGGGCTCCAGTTGGTTCCATATCAGAAGGACTTCAGGCGCATAGGCGAGGAAGGCTTTCTTTACTGTTGATGGTCTTGTATTTAGTGTTTGTGTTTGGACATGGTACAGGAATGTTTGAATTATGTGGCTAGAGGTTTAATTATTTTATAGTTAGTAGTAGTTCTATTTTGTATTAACCACATCCTGGTGGGGACTTGTCATATGCCGGAGTTGGTAGTACAAGTATAAATAAAATTTGATTGAATGTTCTAAGTACTTTTCTCATCCTTACTTTCAACCCATCTCCAAATGTAAAGGTTTGTCTTTGACCAATCAGAGCCCTTGATTTCTATCTCATGATATACTTCACTTCTTTAACCTTGTGCACCTTTTTAGACTTCCTTGTTATTCCTCCCTCTACATTTGCTAGAAGTTCTTAATTCCTCTTACTTATCTTTACAGCTATTCATTTTAGTCACCTTCTTACCATTGCAATGACCAAGCGAGCCTCTGCCGCCTCCACCACATCTACTTTATGTTCATCCATGGTTTTATCTTGTGCCATTTAGAAGAACTTAGTCCTGGAGGCTAAAGTCATTTACCTTTAGCGCCAGGTCTCTATCCTTTCTCAGCAACTTCCTCATACTGTGAAGGAAGTGTCTACTCTGTTGGTAGCCCTAGTCTCTGAACGTAATACAGTTCACAGTTTGGTCACTATGCTGGCAGCCAATGCTCCTACAGTTATCCCCTCTTTGCCTGTCCCCTCAGTTGCTATGGTTATTGTTAGTTAACAAAAATAACTAATCACCCAAGGTACGTGGCAACCATCATCCATCACTCCTCCCCCCATTTTCAACCCCATCAAAAGAAATTGTATCAACTCAACCAAAACTCAATCACATTATCTGATTTTTTTCCCTTTAAATACTATACCTCCTATTCTTCACAGTTATTCAAGAAAGCCTATTTTAACCCATTACTTCTCTGAGTTTACCAGAAGGAGAATCTTTGGGTTACACAAGCTTCAGATGGAATATCAGCAGATTTCTGACTACCTCAATATTCTTCTTACAACTGTTAAAAACACAATCTCAAAGAAAGACTTAGAGGACAAGGAGAGGAATAGTGGAGCCCTCTCAGGGGAATGTTATACTAGCGGTTCTCCCGCCATTGCTTGCAGCTATAGTGGTAGGTACTGGTGTAGGTGGTCCGATTCCTGATTCATCAAGTCTGATGGAGGTGTATGCTCCTAGTGTGAGTGATGTAGTTCTCTTTACGGTGGCGTCAGTTATAGTAGTATCACCTCCTTCGGAGGAGCAGGTGCCTGAGACCTCTGTGGCTGAACCCTTAGCTAGTCAGAATAATACCTCTGGTAGTGTCCCCTCTATAGTGGTGTGTGGTGATGAGGATGGTCTATCCACTCCTGTTTCTTAACCTACACCTAGGGGTTAAAAGAAGAAGAACAAGAAGCGCCAGGTTAAATGAGATTAATCCTTACCTTTACCACTTGTCACTAGCTCTGATAGGTCATCGCCCTTACCAGTACGCGTCTAGTTATGCCCAGCTACTACAGAGTCCATGGTGGGTCTGCCATCTATAGAGGAAGTTGAGGAATTCGTGGAGAATAATGTCTGGGTATGTTCAGCCAGGTGCCGATGGCTCAGGGATACAATCTCTCTAGTGACTTCTATTGAGGTATTTGGGCTGCACTGCTATTGTGATGCACCTCGAATAGTTTAAGATAGATCATACCCACTTAACTAGGGAGCTCTTGCTCTGTCAGTCAGCTTTCCTTTAGGTCTACATGCTTGGGTCATGGGTATTTCTTTTATTTTGGGAATTTTATGGCCAGTTGCCAGAGTAGTCAGTAGGGGTGTTCCAGGATCATTGTATGGGAATGCTCAAGTGAGCTTCTATTGTAGGGGAGGCTTTATGGGACAGTATTTAGACTAGGCATAGTATTTCACATTTTTTTGGACAAAGAACCTCGTCAGATTGGTCTTTTGTTCAGCTTCAGCTACACTTAGTACTGGTTGACTTCATACCAGAGGGGCTACGGACTCGGACCACGGACAGTACTAGGTTGTTTGATGGTTTTGTAATTAGATTTTATGTAGGCATGACTCAGGAATAGTTGGTGCAGGACTGTAGACTTAGTTAGCCTATAGTTAGTGGTATACTAGTTAGCAGTATCCCTGTGTTGGGGGGGAGCTCGTCATATGCCAGTGTTGGCAGTACAAGTTTAATAAAATTAGATTGACTTCTAAGTACTTTTCCTACTTACTACTAATGTCCTTACGAATGTAAAACACCTTTAAGCTCTTTACTATTATCATGACCTCTATTATTATTATAATGAACAAACTCTACACCAGACAGAATGAGTAAAAGTTTACGATAGGCATTACAGATAGAAGACATCGTTCTTGTACTATCACTAATATAGGCCCAGGCCTAAGAGCTATCATATCTGAAAATAAAAAGAGATGTATTATTCTCTATTGCCAAGTACTAATCACTCAAAAGGCAGATCATTACATATACTTACAATCTAATTTGTATGTGGTCTAATATTGTATAATATTAAGTTAATGCTAAGGTGTCTTGCAATGCAATGCCCAAGAAATTGTATATAGATAGTCAGAACCATACTACTCTTCTTCTCCTCTCCCAGTTAACATCCACCAACTGTCAATCATTATCTTTTCTCCTAACTAGTAACCTACTACTAGCTAGTATCCTATTGCCTTTATTTTCACTCCTCTAAACCATGTACCCTTTATCCCAATCCCTCTTAGATGATGGCCTGGGTTTCTTTTTCCAGCTATGTACTCATTATTTTATCTTAGAAGATATCTTCTCCTTACTTCCTTGTTTTCCCTTACTCCTGCTACCAAGCCATATGCCTACAGATATATTTATCCAACTTAGTACTCAGGATCAGCTGTTGATGGATTTCTGGGGCTATGTGAACCCAGTCCTTATACTCCATAGTTGTAGACTTAGATCCTTTAGTTATCAGATTTTCTTTATTCTGGAGTATTTCTCTCATTTGTCCTGAGGAGTGTCATCTGTCAGGGTGGTGGATTTCCTTGTCCTTACCTACTAGGATGTGGTTTTCTGGTTGTATGCACTGCAGATTGCTACTCTGGGGAGTCTTTTTCCACCTACTTGCTTTGGCAGGAGCATTTTTTCTTCCAGCTACCAGGACCTGGACAGGGGTGGAGGTGTAGGTCTACATACTATTAGGTGATATAACCCATGTACCTTAGCTTGTCTTAGAATACAAATGAATCTTGATACAAAAAAAAAAATACATGCTGCCAAACACAAAAACCCTCACCAATGCCTGCGCGTCAAACTCTTAAAATTCATCAAGGTAGTCTAGTCTATAGCACCAACTTTATTGCCAACCTAAGAATACAAAACTCATGGTACATTAGTATTGCTCGAGTGAGATCCTATGACAAGCTTGTACTGCTTTTGTTTCCATTTTTGTTCTCTTGAATGAGCTCTTCTAATGCTACGGCAATATACACGGAACCAGGCATTTCAAGACACGGCGGAAGCGCTGTTGTATTACTCGGTAAGTGTGCATGATGCCCCTAAATGGAGAAGTCCGCAAATTTTGTTGCTCATCTGAGTTTGCCAAGCCTCACGCGAATTACAAAACGATTGTTTGGCGGCCAAGCTCATCTCTTGTTCTCTCTTTCCCCACTAAACACATCGCAACAACTACTTCAACATCTAGACACAACACAATATCCCGCGTATATACTCATTGCGCACCACGGATTACTGATGGCCTACTATCAGCAACCGTTATCACCCCAGGGAAGATACAAGGAAGACCAACACGAGGATCCTTACTATGCTGATCGCCCGCACCGCCAAAACCTTAGCGTCCGAGACCACGAGCGGGACCGGGACCGGGACAGAGACAGAGACAGAGATCTGAGAGACCACCGCCATCGCTCTCATCGCTCACCCTACTCCCCAGCTTACAGGGGGGGCTCCGGTTCTAGGTCCCGCTCGCCTCGCCGTCGTTCACCACCCCGGGATGCCCCCAGAGGACCACGAGGCTATCACCAACAACACTCAGGCTACCGGTCGCGCTCCCGATCCCGTGACAGAGCACGCAGCCGCGGGCGGGAGCCAAGAGGAGGAGGTTACTATGATCGCGATGCTCCTCGTTCCAGAAGCGGGAGCAGGGATCGAGAGTGGTACGGGGGACCAGCAAGCAGAGATGTCATAATAGAGGGACTTGGGCCGGAGATGGATGACGAATACGTTGTTAACCCTCCCCTTTGGACTGATGTGCCAATACTTTGGGCATTATCACCCATCATCACCACACTTACCATCGTCACCCTGATTTTCACACAGCTTGACTGTTTTCTCTTTTTTTTGTCTGCGCATTTTTTAGATGGACCTCTGCTGAAAGTTTGGCCTGGGGGGTCTCTTACGGCCGTCGAGGGGATTGCAGATTATAAATGAACTTAGACATGAACTGCATGTTGAGGGTATTGAAAAAGTAGCTGTCATTAGGGAGCGAAAAACTGGTACCCAAACACCGCGCAGGCTCGCGTAATTTTATCAGAAACTAACAAGTGGTTTGACAATCCAGGCATATCACGGCAGTTTGCTTTCATACACTTCACCACAGTTCAACAGTCCAGGGCCTTTTTGGAGCAGTATTATCCTACTGTTAGTTTAGGTCCTTCAGCTGATAGATGTCGTATTGCCTTTTCGAGAGAACGCGATGAAAGCGATCGGAGAAGCCGCAGGCGAGATGACGAAGAAGAATGGAAATGCAGAGTTGTGCGTGTTTCCATACTTCACACCCTTGCCCCAGAGGATACTATGTCCAGGGGCATTATTTCCAAGACCACTAAATGCTAACTGACAAATACAGTGCCTTCTAGTAAATTACCCGCGCCGTCAGGAGTGTTTCCGCTGTCAAACTCCAAAATCAGGTACGATTCACCTTGAATATCCAAACACCTTACTGGTTTCTAAGAAAAGCTTTAGAGTTAAGTGTCACCGGGACTTTGACTCACCCTACTCCTACACACTTCACCAACGATGGGGAGCGTGATATGGCTGCATCGCCACCCTCTCAATTCCTCTTGTTCCGCAACCTTGAGTCTTCGGTGAATGAAGAGCTCCTTGCCAAGGGAGCCCTCAAACTCACGATTCCGAATTCCGAAACTCCCGAAACGTCAAAAACTGGACCAATCGGTGCAAAAGAATCCTCCTTAAAACGTATTTTACTTGTACGCGACAGAAAGACAAATGAGTCTTGGCGGTACGGGTTCGCTGAATTCTCGACAGCATCCGATGCCCAGGCCGCATTGGCTGCCTACACCAAAGTGGAGAAGTTTACCATTAGCAGCAAACCTGTTACTGTATCTTACATACATCCTGGGGTCTTTGTACCAGTCTACAACGCGCCAAAAGGTGCGGACAAATTCACGTTTACTGCGATGAGTGCGCACGTCGGCAATGGGCTGAGATTAGCATATTGGGACGATGATGGATTTGTCTCCGAGCACACAGTATCAAAGCCGGAGGAAACCAGCGTTGGATCAGATGACGCAATTAAGGAAAGGCAGAAAGGTATAAAAGAAGGTAGCGAGGAAAAGGGGAAGGGGAAAAAGAAAAAGTTGGACAAGGAAGTGATCGGAGCGGCTGTGCCCGTAACCAAGAAGTCCGTTCCCGCCCATCTTCAATTCTGGCAGAATCGACACTCGGAACTTCACGGGATCCCTACACAGGTCCAAGAAAACAAAGGCGACAATGAGTCCACATCCGGAAGCGAAAACAATGGATCCGGTTTATCTACGAAGAAACGTAAGGCCGAGGACCAACCTGATGAAACCCAGGCCCCCCAGTCCTTTGCGGACCTAAAAAAGCTCGCTTGTCTCCTCTGTAGCCGACAGTTCAAAACTGCGGAGAAGATATACGAGCATGAAAGGGTCAGCAACCTTCACCTCCAAAACCTCAGGGATCCTAAACTACGGGAAACTGCCATGAGGAAATTGACAAAAGCCGGAATCGTGTCAACCCCCAACGACACAGCCGAGTACAGAGATCGCGCGAAGGAACGCAGACAGGTATTCGGAAAGTCCACCGCCCCACAGTCCTCATCTAAGAAGAAAAAGAAGGAGGGGCCTGAGCTTGAGCCCGAGCCTGCGTTGCCTAGCAGGGGAGCTGCACTTCTAGGCAAGATGGGTTGGACCTCTGGACAGGGGTTGGGAGCGAGCGGGGATGGAAGGACGGAGCATGTTATTGCCGAAATGTACACTCAGGGCGTTGGATTGGGAATGAAGGGGGCCAAGGTTGGAGATGTTGAAGAGGTTGCAAAGGGTGGCGGGGGTGGATATAATGACTTTGTCAAGCGGACCAAGGAAAAAGCGAAGGAAAGGTATGAAGGGATGCAATAAGTGTAAAGGATAGGTCCACCGTACCAGTACATTTTACTCTCTGTCGTACTGTACTGTACCACGATTCCCCTTTTTTCTCTGACTAGCTGGCTCTCTTTTTGCGCTTGTACTGTACCCAACATTTCTTTTCTTCTTATTCGCCCGTTTCTTACTTGACACTTTTCACCATTTCCACACCTTTTCCAAACCCTGCGTAGTGTGGGCGTCTCTGTCGGTTATTCTCCTGTACGAGTAATATCTGTATTAAACTACCTGTATTCAATCCCATCTCGGTGCACCTCAGTTCACTTATTCCAAACACGGCCAACACGATCAGCGATCCGTTCCACCATCAATCAATATAGCCTAACTTGACAAGAAAATAAGTTAGGGGGGAAAAAAATTTCTCCCAACAACCACCTGCACCCTACGAGTAACTTCGACCCGTAAAACTCACTCACCCAAACCTCCTCCCCCCCCCCGCCCGGCGTCATGTCACGTTCATACCGGCAATACTACGTCGGAAATAGGAATAAAAATAAAAATAGGAAGAAAAGGAGAGAGAAAAAACTCAAGTAAAAAGCCTGAGGGTCAGAAGGTATTTGACCATCATATGCACGGTGGTATAAATAAAAATAAGAGTAAACCGGGCACAAAGGGTAGCAGAAACGGATAAAATAATTGATACTGTGGGAATGCCACCTATTATCGTACAATATAATTGTTTTTTTAAGCTATCATGTGAACCGCCGAGATGAAAGGGAAATAAATGGAAACGAGAAAAGAATCATGGTACTGTACAAGAAATGGAAGGGGTAGGAATAAAAAGATAATAAATAAAATAAAAGGTTTAATGCTTGGGCTGCGAGTTTGTCATGATGCTATGATGCTCTCGCTCGGTCAATTTGTTTTCTCTCGGCATTCGTCGGAGAAGTTGATGACATTTTGATGGCTTGACAGGTGGATAAATGGAACATCACGATGCATACAAAAGATCCGAATGAATATGTTCAGTGAAGGAGGAAAGAGAGAAGAAGGAAGAAGGAAGAAAATAACATGAAGCAAAGAACACCCCTGTGCCGATAAAAAAAAAATATGTAAAGATACAAGAAGTAAAAAGTAAAAATTGAGGAGGAGCAAGAACAAAGAAGCCCAAGGATGTTTTTTTAAAAGACAAGAGGAGAGAGAAAAGTATAGATGAAGAAAGGTCATTACGTTAGTCAAGTTATAATGGAAGAATTGTCAGCTAGTCAGCATGCAATCAATCAATGAAAAAAATGTAGAAAAAAAGCCAAGATGCCGCCGACAACCCCGCCATTGTAAAAAAAAAAACTGCAACCTTCCGCCCGTGCCACGTCTCTCATAGGACAACATTCCGCCTCTCTCCCTAAAACAAACCCCGCACTTATCCCCCTATGTTCACATCCCCAGACGCTGGCTCACAGTACAAGCAGGTTACTCTCCCCCGAACACAAAAATGAACAGTGGACCATGTTCTTTTCGTCAGACGGGTACATGAATAATAGCTTAACGATAGAACTTGCACTTTTTTATGTCACCCGCCCCTCTCATACCAGTTGAAATGACTCAAGCAATTAAGTTTTTGGAAGTAACAGATTTTTGCTGCAAAGGGTGTTTTTCTTCGCCAGACCAGAGGTCTACTCTTCTTCGCTCTCCGAACCCGAACTCTCGTCATCATCATCACTCGAGTCACTATCATCGCCATGGGCAGCTAGATTCATCGTTAGCCATATGGGTCCTTCAACGTGCAACTCTAAGGGAAGGGGCTTTGAAATACCAGAGTTAGATGGTTGCGGGGTTGGATTGTCAAAGTTCTGGAGCTTAGCTTGAAGGTCCTTGATCTTAGCTTCCTGCTCGACAGCAGACATAGGTTTGTTTTTTTTCGATTTCGGGAGACTTTTGGACTTCGACTTTGGTTCTGTGACTGGTGCAGGGGGGGGTGGCGGTGGGACATATCCGCTGGGCTTCTTCTCTGCATGTCTGGTAACATATGTGTGAAGTTTGTATAATGTTTGGGGGTCTAGTTCATCGATATCGAGCTCAATCTCATCATCAGCTGTCTAATACACAGTTAGTAAAAGTACAGATAGTAAGGGCAGATATAGGTACATACATTTCCCAGATCGGGCATGTTTTCTCTTATCATCTTAAGAGCATAAGCCATCTTCCCGGTTGGCAGAAAATTTATCCTCTCGGAAAGTTCCGTCTTTTGCTCCATAGTAATGTAAGGAACCTTCTTCTCCTTGCCTTTCTTTGGTCTAGAAGGATTGGCCGGGGGGGCTGTAGACACTAACGAGCCTTTCCGAGAAGAACCTCCTTTCGACCTTTTGGTAGAGGTAGCAGGAGGAGTCTTTTTCTTCTTTTGCCCATTCTTCATCGCCGATATCTGATCTTTCATCGCCTCGAGTTGCTGCTCGAGCAGACGGATGTTCTGCTCTTGATCCTCGCTCTCATCTCCGCTCATATCCTCATCCTCATCTTCCACAGGGGGCGAAACAGAAACTGGAGAATGGCTGCCAGGATTATCCCGAGTGTAGGAAGCCTTTTCGGCCCACTTCTGATCGAAAATATTTTCTAAAGCCTTGCCGCACTTATGAACGTGCTGGTCCGAAGGATTGAATTTGTAGCAATTAGAAAACATTAAGCGAATGTCGGCCTCGAAATCACTAGCGCTGTCATACTGATTCGTTTTCAGCTTTGTCGAAATTGTACTTAGATCCATGGGCTTCTTGATGATCTTGAAGTAATCAGGTATGTTCAACGCTACAGGATCCACTGGTACATAAAATGGAAATGCCGTATCATGGTACTGCTTCTTATGAAGCTCCTTGAGAACAATATCACAGAACCTGAGCTCCGACGCAGCCTTCTTGCGTCGGGGCTTGACATCAGAATATGGCAAATCCTTAGGCGCTGGTGGGTGTATCTCCCTCTTGGGCCTGTCGTTTGCGGTAGAATCTCTGCGGATTTGGGGGATACCGGAGGGTTGGAGACCAAATGTAGGGGAGGCTGCGGTAATAGCTGCGGTTGGCACGGGACGTTTCGATTCCTTCTTAGTCTGTGTCGCTTTAATCGCTTGCGGGACAGGTGCTACCGGCTTTGGTGGTTTAGGCGCAGCGGTATTGACGGTGGTGTTTCCCCCACCCTTCTTTTTAGTAGATTTCGACTTTTGAGGTTCGACAAAGTCAGCAGACGGAAATCCAGCCATATGTTTCTCAAACACAGCCTTCATAACTCGTCCATTTTCGGAGACCGGGTGCTCGCGGCCATTAAAAGTGACACAATTCGTGAGAATCAGGTTGAAGTCAGCTAAAAAGTCACGCGACGACGAGTATTCCTTATTGTTCAGTTTCTTCTCCATAGTTTGAAGATCCATTGGGTTGGTAATAACTTCAAAGTAATTAGGAACATTGAGCTTTATAGGATCAACCGGCATAGTAAAGGGACGAGCATCCTTGGTCCGCCGCAAACTCCGAATCACCACCAGAAGGTATTTAATTTGTGTTGCCGTCAACGGAGCGGTAGAATTATAAGATGCCGCGGTTGTTGGGGAAACAACATCCATTTCCTCCTCAGTTTTAGCTCGCTTCAATGGAGGGCCTTCGCCATCGTCATCGTCTCGGCTGCGTGAAGCCTTGAAGGTAGGCGCATCCGTCATAGTTCTATCGGCAGCGGCATCATGGGAGGAATCAGCCATAGAGCCTGATGGCTCCGACTTTTGGGGTGGCTCCGACCGATTAGAGCCGATGTCCTTCCCTTCATTAGATTTCTCATCATCCTTGACGTTACCCCCAGATACACCTTGGTCCATTGGTTCTCCTGCCGGCTTCCCCGATCCAACGGCCTCCTGGAATGACATAACTGTAGACCCAGGCAAGCCAGCGGGTGACGTGATATGGAGATCAGAAAGGTCATGTGTGTTATCGGAGTGTAGTGGTGGAGTGGGGATGGGGGGTGAAGGAGGCGCATTTATCTTCGCGTCCGGGGCGCTTCCATTCACAAATGGCGTGCGTAATCCGTTGCTGACGTGGTCATCCTTCGGAGATGATGGAGCAAATTGAGGCGAGGTACTATCATCTTGCTTGATGGAACTAGAAGAACATAATAATGGTAAATACAAGGTTAAAGAAAAAAATACTGGTACAAGAAAACGATGGAACCGGAGAAAAAAGAAAATTTGCGACATGATTGGATCCATACATCATCTCAGCTACATGATCCTCACTCAAGACACTAGTCGAGGAGATACATTGCGAGATAAAACGAGGGTACAAGATTGTGGAAGGAAAGAAAGCAGCGACAAACAGCAGACAGGGACAGGGCAAACTCACCCGTTAAGATCCAAGTCCATCGCCATCGCCCCTTCCGAGGCAGCGCTCCCGTCTGCCGCCGAAGCGAGAAGAGGAGCGGCCGCTTCGGACTTCAGCTCGCTTGACTGCGTGTTTACCGATAGTTGCGGACTCATAACTGCCATGGAAGACAAAGACGAACCAGCCAGAGCGTTTGAAATGGATGATTCTCCCACGTCCACCAGCGACAGCGACAACTGCGGGATGGACGCGATGAGAATTCGCGGGCGAAACAGGAGATGAAATAGCTGTAGATACCGAGGTTGCAAACAAATGCGGAAGAGGTGGGGTAGAAGGGAAGAAAAAGGTGGGGTCGAAGGTGGATGAAGTGGGAAGAGGAGAGAGGCGAAACTACGGTAAGATATTAAAGAGCATCCACTGCTTTGGGGTTGAGCCGCAGAATCGTCTTCCTGTGTCACCGTACACTAAGTAAATGGGGAGAATCGGTTTTAGGTATGGGAGCAGGGTTGCGGATGAGCGGGGTGAGTAGTCAGCAAGGGGGTGGGGATAAAATGGATGGAACCAGCGTCTGGTGTGCGCGTGGGTAAGTGTATGTGCTGTGTTGTTGCTGCCTTGCGTCCAAGGCGACAGGAAAATAAAAAAAAATGAGGGGTAGTGTCGTTGCTAGGGGGTGTTTTGTGGTGGTGATGGGTGGAGTGGAAAGTGGTTGTGCACGACAACGGAGGCGGCTGAGTGGTGAGAGGGTTATGTGGTTGCAAGACGGTGAAGAGGGCGAGAAGGAAGAAAGAAAAGGAAAAGCTGGCAGGGTAAGTGCTTTAAAGCTGATCGAGCCAGAATGACTCAGCTGTTTCCTGGATATCCCTGCCCGACGCGCCACGCGTGTTCCAATTCGGAATAGCCTGGGTCAAAAAGGGTTGGCTCGAAATGGAGGGAGATGGTTAAAAAGGAAAAATGAATGAAAATGAAAAAAAAAAGACGAAAAAGGTTCAGTGAGTAGGCAGCGTGAAAAGGTCAATATCGGAATAAATAAATTAATTAATTTCTCTCGTGTAGGTTTTTCCTCTAGTTTATCAGCCGCTTAACACGGTGAAAAACTCCTGTTGCTCGCGTTGGGTATCGAATGGGAAATGGATAATGGAAAAAAGAAAAACGTTAAGATGCAAATTTTGAGCAGGAGACCGCAAAATGAACAGCAAGGAGAAAGAAGGTGCGTGGGAAAGCGCTTCCTTTTGTATTCGGCCCCACTGGCTGAGACAAGCAGGCAATTCAGTGCGCCAAGGAGTTATCTTGCATATCAACCCTAGCCCTTCCGGGAAGGACCTTCTACCAGGGTTACCTATTGGTCCAATTTCTCACGGAATCTCACTCCTGCAGATAACTACGGTACCATGAACCCCCTTTTTTGACACCATGTCTCCAACAAACCTCATGCGGAAGCCGTAAAAGAGAAATCAAGCAAAGAAGGAAGTACGGCACAAAAAACCAAAGGAACTTCTGAACAAAACATACGCCTCCATCCCCACCCATATTCCCTCCTCATTCCTCTTGCACATGCCCAACTGATGGAAAGGCCAATTGTGATGAATTGATGAGGTATGTAGCGAGAATGAAACGGGTTGCGCCAGGCTCGCCACTTGCCAACAATGCCACCACCGCCACGCTAAAACCCGACAATACGAAAACCCCCACAATCGGAGCCGAATAAACGCACCGTATCTCAAAGAAATGCATTTCTAGGATGCTATCCGCATTCCCTATGCATTTTGAATGGAGCTTGTTGCGATTTGTTTGCCGCCGTGTTTGCACGCTCGCCTGTCCGCTAGTTGCAACAATGTTTGAATCGCAACTCCAGAATCGCGAGACCGCTCGAATCGACCGAATAGTGAGAAATTTTGATCCGACATACTGGCGTGAGAGGGGCAGATGTTTGTTTTCAGATTCAGATCACTCCAAGGAGTTCCGACTGACGCGCTGTAAGTATATTATTTCGATGCTTCTTGGTGCCATGTTCTGTAAACATGCTATGTTAGGAAAAAAAGTGTTAGCAGAAGGAAGGGCCTTTAAAGGCATTCCGAGGAATAATTTGAAAGGATTCGACCCCTTTATCCAGAAATGAAGAAGGTTGGACTATAAAAAAAGGATGGCTTTAGAGTTGGGTGAGCAAGATTGAACTCATGAAGCAGAAAGGGGCGGACAGAGAGTCAAAACGGATTTTGCGTCATCCTGGTAGTGCCGTGACCAGCTGTGCCCCTGAGCAGTGAACATAACATACTGATCCTCGCTAACCATTTCGAGCGAATGCCTTCAAATACCCGTACCCAATGCTGCATCTCGATGAAACAATCCCGCCCAAGCGCTCTTTGAAGTCTTAAATATAAACCTTCAAAGCACAGAACCTGGATGATCCCACACAGTTCAAGCTCCACACCTGAGCATTCCATGATGCCACTCTAGTTGGTCTCTGTTTGGCTTCTGAATGGGCGAGCTGAGCTGCAAACAAACCCCGCAAAAAATGGCAGCCCATAAAATCTCCATTTACTCGAGTGAAAATGAAAACAACTAAATACCAGTGAAATAGAGATAGTTACCTTCATGGATGTATGTGCGGCTCCGAGAATATAACCCTGACTTGTTCTTCCCTCCCAGCCTTAACACCCCAGAACAGCATCCATTGGGTATTCAGATGTTCATTTCGCAGATGCATGCTGGAGGCGCTGAACCGAGTCGCAGATTTGATCGGAAGATTTAGGGTGACTACCAATATTTTAAGGTACCCGCTGACATGCATCGCATCAGGTGCTGCTCTGAGGGGATGTGTGCTAGTTTTTGAATGATACGGTAGATTATGAGGCTTTAGCCATCACCTAGCCTTAGAGCGCCTCTATATCTGTGAACCAATTTGACCAACGAGGAATTGGAACCCTGAACAGTATCGCCCTTGCAACTTTGAGTGAACCTCGTTCCCACCACCCGTCCCTGTGAATGTGATATCACACGAGCTGTAAACCCGGCCATGAATACACTGGATTCTCCAAATACAGTATGCCACTCACCCACATCCGAGTGACAATTCGTGAATGAACCATCTTCTCAATCCAAGTGAATAGTATGTATGGTTAAAAAATATCGACAATATTGGCGAACTTTGCAGAATAATTGAAAGCGTGGATGGTGCTTGCTGTGGGAGGGTGAGTGGAGAGGTAAGTAGTGAGCTGGAAGGTCACCTAGGGTTAGGAGAGCGGAATCTCATCCCTGGGTCTGGTGAGTACTGAGATGTGAGTGGATATCCGCTAACAGCCTGACTCTATCCCAAGCCGAACATGTCCTGGGCCGACCATAGGTTCAATCCGGCAGTTTATTATCTACGATATGTATTATCGTGCGTGACACATGATGCCGAGTAGGGGGCAAAGAGCCATGAAATGGAACCACTTTTGCAGATAAGTTCGAATTTATTCCTTAAGAGTTGTGTCTTGCTTATAGGGGATGGGGAAGCAAGATGGAGATGGATTAGCCAAGAGGAACTGAAAAGAGGAGATTTTTCAAAGCCATACGAGGGCTGGCTGGCGCCACGAGGGTGATATTTCTCCCGGAGAAACAATTGCTCTCTTTACTTCTTACCACACACATGATGTGAAAATGTAATCCATTCAATCACGGTTAGCCGCTCTTTGTTAGGGAATCCCAACCCTCCAAAGTAACCTTAGGGACAGTATGATACACGGAAAACTAGAGCTCCCGCTCGTTTGGAGGGAGAGACTGTTTCTTTATTCGGAAATGCATATAAATCCAGCCGTCGCCTATAGTGACTATCACTAGTAAGGGCATTGACCATTTCCACATGTAATGTGACTTAAGTGATTCCCTTTTGGAGTTGATTTCGCGAAAAATGGAGTAAGTTTTCCCAAACCGTAAATTTTTTCCCCAATGATCCACGATACTGATTTTAGACGGTCTTTTGTTTTGTCAGTCTTGTTCACAACCTTGCTGTGGCCTCTTTCTTGCGCGGGTGAAGTTTCTCCACTACCAGTATGATAGGACCATGAACAAGCATGCATACTAGGGCCGATTAATGTGTGGTATAGAACAGTCTCCAACATATCCAACAGCACAGGCGCACTTTTCTGATCGCAATTATTAGAGATGCATCAGAATCATTGGAATACTTGGGCAATTGGCGGACAGGAATATAGTTGTTTCTTTATTGTTTCTTGAGCGAAGTCCTGGAATACGCCATCAATTTGAGTGGGTTTAGGTTCTTTCTAGCAGAAACGGTGTCTCCCACCGATCATTTCCCGGCTGCCCACGACCCGCCTTGCCCAAGCCTTGCGCCAGTACCCTCCTGGTGGTATATACTCGAGTACCTGCTATGCACCAATACTCAGGGGATGGCTCAGTGGTGGTCAAAATATTGATCTCACCGTCAAGACGTTACTATTCTGAAACTTCCTCCCGGACTCCGACGTTTCAATTGGTTTATTTCCTTTGTTTGCTGCTAAATGTAAACTACTTCCTCGCCTCTGCCCGGTCTCTTGTTGCTACGAGTACCGGCAGCCACCCGTGTACCGCTCGGTGCCAATGGCCATCCAGCCAGGAGGGGATTTGGAACAGTACCGGTACCCTGCTCGATAATTTAACGGGTTATGCCGATCAAGGTACTTGGCGGCATATCTACTACTACCGCCCCGTCCAGCATTTCTGCAAACTGAGTGCAGTGTGAGTGCAGCCGCTGGATTCTGGGGGGAGAAAAGAAAACCATACTCATACAAGAACCGGTCTCTGGAGCCACCAGAGTTTAGTAAGTTTTAATGAAAAATTTAATATAGGAAGGACATAAGGGTAAATCTCCCCAGGTCACCAAGGACTTGAGCATAGTTCTTATATGATAATTTAAGACTTTTCTGCCCGCCCAGGATAGAGCGGTGCTGGTGCCTTCTCCCATCGCCCAATGTAATATGTCCATCATACTTTGGCAGTAGTTTTCATAGGTAAATACCTTTCCGAATGCATCCGTATATGATACATATATGAGACATATAGGAGTCGTAAAAAACGGTATTGTGGAATTCGGGCGCCTCCTTTCCTTTTAAAGATTTAAAAAACACATTTTAACGGAATGTGGGGAAATAACTATCGTGCCCGTAATTGTAACATGGAGAATCCAGTGGGATGGCTGAGTTCTGAGCTTTGTCTTGTTACCAACCTACCGGTACGGTATTTCTCAAAGGGTATCATAGTCACTACTGTACCGTTGTTCTGAGATCCATGGCCAGTAATCCTTGGCGCTCAGAAATCCTCACAGGAAAACATTCTGATGGTTCCGAAAACAGTACCGAGTACGGGCCGGCCAGCCCACACGTGGCTGACTCCTGTCCTCTTCCAAATTCTGGAAAACCTGGCTGGTTGTTTTCAGGGCATCATATGCCGTTTAAGCACAGATACTAAAATTACATTTACCGTTTATATCCATACCGGCACCCATATAATCTTATTTAGGCGCAGAAAGAGTTGCCCGAACAGGAGGGGGGGTTTAATATATTGGTCTATTAACGGTTGTTTCTACGGACCGGTCTGCAAAGTTCCTATCCCTTTCCAAGCGCTATTATACAAGTTTCTGGAAATATTTCGCTAGTCCTTGCTTTCCACTGTCTAGTAAAACAAATTGTGATAAAGGTTTACAATGCCTCTAGAGAGGCATATCCAAACAAAGTTATCCAAAAGGCTCCGGCTATTATTCCGCTATTGGTAGGCATTTGCCCCCGGGGTACAAGGAAGGGGATGGAAGGAGCTTCACGGATGTGGCAGTACATTACATGGTTCCTTGCAAAACGGCCAGAAGAAGTGCAGGGAGAGGATCGCCGGAGATCCAACGGCCATTCGTCCAACTATTTCTGTGGGAGAAGAGCTAGTGGTGCTGTGTGTGGGTTCATTTGTTGTAATAGAGCATTTGAAGCCTTGAACGATTTCCAGGCCACATGGTACTGTGCACATGGGGGTTCACTTGTTAATCATATCACAGTGCCTCTATGAAGCTTCACGCCCGTTTGAGCTGGTTACCACTTACCTAAGAATTAAGCTCTTATAATATTATCGTAAAGGTCCACCTTGGGTACCTCGAGAGTAAAACCTATCGCTTTCACCAAGTTATTGTCCAGTAGAAGGAGGGAAATTTGAAATGTATTGTACCGTCCTCGTATGGAACTTGTACCGGAGCCTTGGCTACCGGCATCGGAGGAATTTGTTCCATTATGAATACAGAATACGTGGGTGAACCTTTCAATTGTGATTGTAGCTTTGGCTCTCCATAACATTGTGCGGATTTACCGCCTACATAGTGATATGCGCTTTGAGCCTAGGAGATATTCTCTATTCTAAACTCCCACACAAAATGGTTCCATCAAGGATACCGTGAAGCTCTAACCCCCCGTGAAATTACACGGGATACGCTAGAACTTGATCGCATACCTAGTGGTTTGATTCAGGTGTACCCAAAGCTCCAAAGCTATAATCGTCCCCCGAAGATTAAATTATCTCCCTACCGGGGGCGAGTGCATGCTTGACGGGTCAATGGTTGTACCGATGGATTTTTAGTTCCTGGTGAGAGACTACTAGTAGAATGGTATTCCTAGGTAGAATATGGTTTGCATCCTGCGCTCATCAACATAGGCGTGCTCGGGTAATGAGGGAAGATCGGGCACTACCGAAGCGGCCCACAGGTGGTCACCCGGGGGTTATAGGGTATTGACGACTTTCACCTCCATTACCGGCGGATGCTCGAAGAGCACTTGCGAGTGAACGACAAAAGAACACGACGTGTCCCTAGTAGCTGCCCCGAGGAACTCAAACTAGATAGCAAAGTAGTGTTATTAATAGTAGTTGTCTGGTTGGACTGTTAGTAATACCGCCCGGTCAAACGAGAACGGGGAGATGCTCGTTCCGTATGTTTGGCAAAACTCGAAGCAGCTGCTGGTGGCTCTGGTTGGTCTGTTGCTGAAAAGTAGTAGGCGGTCTCACTGCGGGTTCGGATCTGGGATGTGTGCTACTGTACGGTTCGAATGGGTTCATAGTAGTACGTGGTGAGACCTCTTGTCTCACAATGTAACCTCGCAAACCAACTCTAGAGCTAGCACTAGTGTCATATGGCAATTCATTTTTCCAGTTCGCGGTTCATGAACTACAGGTACAGTATGAATCTCTTGTTTGAGCCACGCAAAACCGGCGGGGTGAGACCCCTTAGCGGACTGCTGCTGAAGAGCACGGGAATTGCCTGGTGCGGGTATATTTGCAATCAATGCCACCTTTCCCCGGGCGCCTGGGAGGTGGCCCATGGTAGCTTCCCATTATCAGCCAGTCACTGATCAACTGTTCGGCCAGAGCACGCACCCAAAGATCTCTGTCTGATTTGGATTTGTTTGGGCCTCGGTCTGTCGCTATTATTGTTTCTGTTTGCTACTGTTTTGGGAGTCTTCAAGAGAACGAAAAGGGATGCTGGGGTTGACATGGGGGGTCCTTTATTTCATGTCAGCACGCCAAGGATTTTCGTTCACGATAAATATTACGTAAGCTGAAAGAAACGCTGTCCGCCATCGGTACTGGTACTCGTAGCGACATGCTCAAGCGCTCAGCAGGTTGAAGCCATGTTGGTATGACTGGGATAATATATTCGATTAATCAGCCGCGGGTCGTTCCTCACCCCTCTCGCCGTCCCCCCGTCAACAAGCCCGAACAATCGCTGTGTGTCTCCCTCCTGTCCCCTATACAATCCATTCTTCTCTTCAACCACCGAAGCAAACAAAAAGATTCCCTGCAGAAAACATAACTGACCAATTCATTGGTGAACCTGGGGTTAAAAATAAACGAAATAGACAGCGAGGGGTGTTGTGTAGCCTCTTTTTTTTTTTTTTTTTTCTCTCTCTTCCCTTCTCCTTGCCAAACGAGATTTGGCGGGCCGGTGCGCGCGCAGCTCCTTTTTCTATTTTATTTTATTTTTTTATTTTTACTCTCCCGTTTTCTCTTAACCTTCTTTTTTGTTCTCTTTAGGGGATTTTCCCCGCGGAGCCTCCCGCTTCTGTCGTATCATACCGTACGGATTTTATGAGAAACAACGAATTTTACTGCCTTGTGTGCGACTACAACCAACTAACGAACGCATTTTAATTTTTTTTGTTCCTCTTCATTAAATTTTATGTTTTTCTAGAAAAAAGTTCCTGGGGAAAAGCCTTATTAACGACCAGCAGAATTTACGGAAGAGGCTACCTAGAAGACAGTTTTTTTGCGGAATACGGTACGGTACGAGTATCACTGGGATAGCTTGCACTTTAAACGCGAAACGAAGCTTGCCGCGATTGACAAAGAACGGCGAAGAACAGACCTCGAGACCAATTTCATCCTTCTTAGCCATAAGTTTCGGCCTGGGGCAGTCTAATTCTGTCTTAGAAAGTTGGTTGGAGCTCCGGAGCTTAATTTGCTATCATTTCCTTCTGAGAGAGCTTGGAAGGCGGAAGGAAAGAACCATGGCAGAGACAGTGGTTGAAGCTCCAAATGTCGACGAAGAAGCTGGTGGTTTGAGGGTTTTGCTCGAAGAAGATCTTTCGGATTCACGAAGTTTGATGGATAATACACCTTCACTTATGGCCGCCGGTTCAACTTCGCCACAGGTGGATGTTAATGCTATGGTGGTCGCTCAACAGCACGCCGCCGCCCATCAAGCTCGGGCTGCTGCCGCTCTGGAACAGGCAGATGCTGCGGAAGAGCGGAATCACCGTCAGAACCACCCGCAACTACAGCATGTCATTAATAATGCTCATTCACAGGCGCCCGAGAAAGTACCAGTATCGTCAACTCCCCCACCCCCCTCCACCGTCACACAAGATCTACCACAACAGACTGTACCACATGCCGCACCTATCAAGATCCCATCAAGAAGCACTGTGGAGGAGGAGAATGGAATGCCTGGTACCCCTGGCACCTCCGATCTAGCTCTGTTAGTTGTCTCACCGTCGAATATATGCCTCTGCCAACAACCTGCAAGGATTCCGCGACCGAGAAATGGTAAAAATTCCCTTGAACAAAGTCCGCAATTTCCTATGTGTCGTTGCTCCGGTGTCGAATTGTACAAACCCTCTCCGACTTGAGCTAACTAAAACTCTAGCCTTCATTCTTTTTCGTCAACATAACCAGGCTGCTGTTGTTGCAAAGCATCCTGGCAAACCTAATCCGGAAATATCCAAGATAATTGGTGAGATGTGGAGAGAAAGTTCGCAAGAAGCAAAGAATCTTTGGCAAAGGCATGCTGATGTTTGTCAACCATTGGCCTCCGTTTTTTTGTTCACTTTTAGTTAATAGAATTATATAGGAAGAGAAAAAGAAGCACTTCGCGAGATATCCAGAATACCGATACCAGCCTCGTAGGAATGGCAAGAAAAATGCTGCCGCAGCCGCAGGTGCTTCTGGGAGTGCCTCCGGGGGCGCTATTTCACCGCCTCTCGAGACTGCCATATGCTCAACGTGCGGTGGTCGTACTGGGAGTCTTTCGACACCCCAAACACCTGCAACTCCAGGGTCGGCCGTGCCCAAGACACCTGGACTGTCCCAACTACCACATAGTGCACGAACTCCAACCTCGGTCCCCCCTCCATCGAAAAGAAGGCGAGCTGGCACAGAGGACGATGCCCCCAGATGTAGCACGGGAAGCCCAGCCGGTCCGGTAGGCGAACAAGCGGGCATTGAAGCGTTGCTCCAGCTTGGGAATCTGGGTGATGACGAAAATATCGTGGCTACAGAACTCCAAGCATCTACCAAGCGTCAGAAGATGAATGGAGGATCCCCTACGACAGATGCGCTTACGACATCACCGCTACAGCACAGCCTATACCCGGGCCATTTCCCCCTGCAGTCACATAATCCTAACATCGACCCCTTCCTCCAGCAAAATAGCTTTGAGCAAAGTATGCCTAGTCTAGATGCTGACGGGAGCCTAACCAGCGGCCCACACCAGATTTCCAACTTTTCCCCAGAATTGCCAGAGCCCCACATCCCCAAACCGATATCTCCGATGCAGAAAATAAGAGCTTTCAATTGTATATGCAAACCCCTTCCGACCGGTGCGGGCTTTTCTCGACTGCCGGTTATCGCAATCGAAGGCGATGACATTGAGGCGGTATCAGAGCTTTTCCATGCAGTTGCGAAGCTGATATCCAATTCTGACCCTATTGATATCATTGATGAACCGGATATTTCCGTTTCAGAGCAGCCTCACAAGTTGGAGGAGAGTACCGAGATAAGCGATGGATTGTTGATGCCGGCAGGTGACGGTAACGATCTCGATTCGGCAGGTGTCCTTAAAGACGCCGAAGATGACCTTGAGGCTGCGAAATACCTCGATCATGTTGCTTCGTGGAGGAGGAGATGTCTCCGGATCAAGAATGCAGTGATGCATAGCAACGGCGCATCTCAACGAATGGTTTTGGTGAATCGGTATATGGTTTCCAGAAGCAATTCTGCCTATGCAAAGCTCTCATCCGATGGCCTTTCAGCGCTCCAGCATTGGCAGTGGTGTGCGACTGTGTGGCGGGGTTGCATTGGACCGGACATGACTATATATGTTGTGAATGTGCCTAATGGGAGCATTGGTGGAGATGCGGTTGAGGCGAAAGAGGGGGGAAAAGTGGTTTTTGTGAAGAAAGAAGTCGGGGAACTTGGGAGAAAAGCCTGGGAAGAAAAGGTTATTAGGAGGTTGGCATTCGAGGTTGGTGAAATTGTCAGGAGTTTAAAGGGATTTATGGGTTGATGGGTAATGAACCGCGTATAATGAATGAGTTATGGTAATACAATTGGCTTGTGTTCTTTCATCTTTGTTCTCTGTTCTACCTATTATTACCCCCCCCTTTTTTGGTTCACATTTTTCTTTGCATTCTTCATTTTGGTTTTATACATTCTCAGATCTTGACGACCCATTTTTCCCCCCATCCCTTCACTTTTCCCTCAACTCAAAAAAGTATTATGTCTCCGCTTCGCTTTTCACCCCTTTTCTGTTCTTTCCCGTAAGATATCTTGTGTTTTGTCATTCCTGCTTCTGTCGCTGCATCAGAAGACTTTCTTTCCATATATTCGACAATTTCTTTCATTGGATGTTCAAACTGGAGTTTTTAAAGGGGGAAAAGGAAGAAAGAAACATGTAAATCGCCAGTCCCTTCAACAACAATACTACCAAGCGTTAGTTCGTTAGTTGGGACAAACTGGGGTCGGGATAGGGCTGTGCGGCCACTCAATTGTATTTTTTTTCTATCGAGAGAAAAGGGGGAAAGGGCCGGAATTATGTCAAATTGCTGTCGCCCACCTCAACCCAGACCAGACCAACCAGACCACCACTATCCAGAAGCACTCTCCTCCCCCCCCTCTTCACGTACCAATCCCCTCAGCAGTCCTAACATCCTCTCAAGCTCCTAGCCCGGATTCTCAGGGTCGCTCTCCTCATCCTTCTCCAGCATCTGCGTTCTCTCCAGAATCTTCTCCAGCCGCAACTTCAGCTCCGCCAGCTTCGGCTCCTTCACCACCAGCGTCTCATCGTCGAGGTCCTCGACAATATACCCGTGACCAGAATCCTTATCGATCTTGAGAATTATGGCTTTGATGGAGGGGTCGCATTCGATTAGGACGCCTGTGGATTGGTGGATTTCTTTTTTTTAGCAATAATAGTTGTGGATCGGATGTGTGATGAGATACCTTTCACCGCTCTGGGCATTTAGAGGTGGAGGCGAAGGGAGATGAGGTAATCGGTGGAGGATTCAAGAAGATTTAGAGGGTTAGAGAGAGTACAAGTATTGTGGGTTGTTTGGGATCTTTCGGAGCGGAAGTTCTATAGTTTGATAAGTTGGTTGAGTTTGTGTGAGGTTGTTTGTTGGGTGGGTGCCAAGATGGGAAATATAGTTAGTCGTTGTTGTCATATTGGAAATGGGGTACTCCGTATATATAATATGTGGTCACAATATTTTCGAGGGTACGGTACTCGTACTGTATATCTGGTTTATTACAGGTTGAACTCGGTAGGGGGTAAGGAATCGAGTCTTTGTATGATGGGTATGATATCATGCGTGGTATGGTATGACAAGATTCGATTGTTTTTACTATTGCTCATCCTATTCTGGGGTTAGGGCATGGCGTTTCATAGATATGATAGACAGATAAAGTACAAGTACAGTAGGGTATGATAGATATGATAATTTACCGGTGCAGGCACTCGAACCCTCCATCCAACAATCACCAAAGTTGTCCAGAACAACCACCCACCCCCAACAACCAACAACACCAACGCTACCATACATAAATTCATATAGGCCCAATGTCCGACCAAACCCGTCTTAAATCCACTATCTTTATCGGTCTCGCCCCCCCCTCTTCCTCCTCCTCGAAACCGCTAACACAACGTCCCAGGCGGCCTAGACCAATCCGTCACGAAGGAAATCCTCCACAGTGCCTTCCTCCCCTTCGGCGATATCCAGGAAGTGCAGCTACCCCGCGACGACCGTCAACCGAACACGGCGCACAGGGGATTTGGCTACGTCGAGTTCGAGGCGGTGGGCGACGCGCTCGCTGCTATCGATAATATGGACCAGGCGGTGCTCGCGGGTCGGGTACTCAACGTGATGCGGGCGAAGCCACAGAAGGAGGGGACTGTGCTTGGGAGTAAGGTTGCGGTTTGGGCTCAGGTGGGTTTTTTTTATTTTTTTATTTTTATTTTCCTCTCTGGGCCATGGGGTTAATGGGGGATACAGGAATCGTGGTTGGCAAAGCATGAGGTTAGTGAGGAGGATAGGGCTGCTGCTGAGAAGGCTAAGGCGGAAGCTATGGCGAAGGAAGGAGTTGATCCTATGCAGGGTCTTGAAGGGCTGGATGTTGCGGGGCCTAAGCCTGAGTGATGATACATACCTTTTCACTTGTACTTGTATATTATGTACGGCGAGCGAAACTCTTGGTGGCAAATGGGCATCTTGTATGATATGACATGGGCTTTTCTTTTCTTTTCTTTTTACATTGGGAGTTTTGTTTTTCTTGTTTCTATCACATTATCGAGAGAAGGGGGAAAAAAGGAGAGAACATCCCCAGCCCAACCAGAGGTAACCATAATATCAGAATCGAAACATGAGAACTAGCGATTGTCCCGTGATATTGTGTCTCTCAATTTTCAATCCCTCAACTTATATGACCTATTCACACCCGCTGTAATGACATACTTTAATGATCGGACCTGGAAGAACGGGAAAGCCTCAATTGCTTGTCGGTGTATAATTTCCTTCCCATGGAAACTATCGCCACTACGATGGGGGGTTAAAAGTTAGCACAAGTCCCCCTCCACTAGCTTCCGCCTTTCCCTCATTCTTGCCCCCTTTCCAATTTGTTTACTTCCTTCCATCAACAGGATTAGGGGAATTGCATACTTCCGACACCAGCACTATCACCCCGAAACTTTCAGCAAAGACCAATAATTGTGCGGTAGCGACGTAGGGGGAACGGGATGGAAAAAAGGGGGGGGGGGTTACGCCATAACGACTCCCAAGGGGATCAATTCCGGAGGAACCTTCTTCAACATCCTGATCCTCTGGGAAATAGTATGGGCTGCGGATCCCCTTCTTCTCAGTCACTGCTTACACCGTTTCGAGGGGTGACATGAAATACCGCTTTGCTCTTGCTTCTGTTTCGTAGGAGGACTTGGTCAGCGATTGATCTCTCGGAATAGGATCAAAGGGTATTGCATGGGAGGAGGGGAGGGGGGGCGCAGGGTGTGAGTGACATACTGGCATAACCATCTTGAATGAGTTTGTTTGAGGCGGGTTGGTGAGTGGAGTTTGGATAGTTGTTGGTTTATTTAATCGGGATGGGGTGGAAAGGGTGGGGGATCAGATCAGAAGAGAAAATGGAATTGGTTGGTGAGGGACTAGTTAGCATAACTCTTGGTTTCTTGGATGCCCAAGGCCGGGTAACACTGAGGCGTGAAGCAGCAGCGGTACTTTTTTGTGCTAGGGTCACCGGAGGGATCGCCATGTCGTGGGAACATAAAGCGCATAGCCTATCACTTCATCCGAGTTGCCTACAAAATACTTTGGCAGTCTCATTAATTACTCCAGCAAGAGCACGACATCTATAGTAGCTCCTCCGCTAGCACACTTTTCACCCGCCCGTCCAACAAAACGCCGCCATTACCCCAATGTAAAACAAAGATTAAGCCAAAGCGCCATACGATTAACGTTTTGCGAACCTCCCATCAGAAAATTGTAGCGAGCAAAAAAGAGAAAGCTTCAATCCTCGACTAGTTCTGTGTAATCCATTTCAGGTTCATCCCTGATCTGCGGTTCCTGTACTTCGGACCAGCCAACACAGTCATCAATGTAGCTCAAGATTCCCTGAACACTGTCCTCGTCCCGACTCTCGAGTTGAAGGAACTGGACCATCGAGAAATCGTCGATCAGGTCAACGACACCTATTTTGCCATTCTTAGTCAGGATAACTCTTGAGGGATTGGCCGGAAATTGTGGGATCCGGGATGGTCTACCAACATTCATTAAGCCTATGAAATTTTGGATTCGTGTCCTTGTGCACATCACTAAGGATGATCCCGGGGTCCGGGTCCAAAAATTTCTTGAGTTCCCTCTTGCTGTACTGTCCTTTGACTAAATCCATCTTGCTCATTATATTGATATGCGGAATCTCCAACATGATCATAGCGCTCATCGCACTCAACGTGCCAGCGAAGAACTTGGACTTGTCAATGACAAAGGTAGATTCGAGCAGGTACGAAGCGGCAAGAGAAAATTGTAAGTGGCCCGTTAGGTGTTTCGCTAGGTTCGGGAGGATTGGTACGTGAGTGTAGAGTTCTATCTGGCCGGGGCAGTCGAAAATCACCAGCGTATCTTCGCCGACATCATCGAGCGAGGAATCTAGCCAGTCGAGGTTTTCCATCAAGAACCTAAAGGCAGGGAGAAGTCAGCGGGCGCCACAAGTAAGATAAGCTAAGGTTGTGGGTTGAACAAACTCAAAACAGGCCATCAATCCGCCATTGGGACCGAGTCCCATTTCTTCCATTGCATCGTCGAGTGTGATTAGGTCCTTTATGTCGACTGCAGGCTCGTATTCAAAGTCGGTAGCAGCAGGGTCGAGATTCACATACAAACCTTCTCACATCAGCACCCAAGAACCTAAGAAGAGCGCTACAGAAGGGTACTACATGATCGCTTGGTGTTTGCGATATGAGAGATCAAAGCGGCGCAGAAGGTTGACTGTGTTCCTCGTCAGCATGGAATGAGTATATATTAGTTGAGGGACTTGGTAACTGTACCTTGCCGCAACCTGCTGGCCCAATTACAAGGACACCATACCTACTCATCGTTGAGTTCGATGTTTAGGACGGGGAATTTGGTAAGGGTGGGTAGGAACAAAAGCGTCATGAACACCTGGGGTTCAAGTTTAAGGGTTGTCACTTCCCCTGCACGAGTTTTGCTAGGGCTGCAGGGTGCTCAGATGGCCACGTTTAGCAATGGAATCATACAGTACTCGTAGGGGTATTCAAAGTTGAAAAACTTGGAAAAACTTCGCTTATCATACTTTGCTGTTTCATATAAGCTTGGCATAACCAAAATCAGTTACAACTACTTTACCTTACCATATAATACAAATTTTGCCTGTCAGGATGGCAGGTAAAAGGTCAGTAAGATATGTAAGTAAAGAATGTAAACAGAATAAAATATGAAATGTGTTGACAGACCACCTATCATTATACAACTATCAAGATACCCTGAACATCAGTGAAAGCACAACTTTTAGCAATTCTTTCTAATGAACTCAAATTTACCTTTTTACAACAAATCCTATTCCAAGGTCAAAGACCTGTAAGGAAAACTCTTACTTTTAAATGTCTTCAGGTAAGATATAGTAGTCAGTTGTGATCAAGCAAGTAAGGTTTTAAATGAGGTGGCTATAGAGACAATTGAATTCATACATCTTATTCTACCTACAATTCGATATCTATCACTTAGGACATCAGCAAAAATTATTATATGCGTCCTGTGCTTCTGACGCTCGGGACGCTCAAAACGTCAACCGTGATTCTAGACGCAACGTCCCTGTGACGTTCCGTCCGGACGTCGCCATCCCGTCACACCGCGTCCTGACGCCATCCCGACGTCGATTCCTGCGTTCTCTGCTTCCTGAAGACGTCCAATGCTCCACCCCTGCGTCCCGACGCCTTCTGACTCTAGCCTCTCACATCCTGACGGCCTCAGATTCTAGCCTCTCGCATCCTGACGGCCTTTGTTCCTTGCCTCTCACCTCCTGACGATCTCCTTGTCGACCAATCGCATCATGATGCAGCTTACGTTTGCTGTTACGTCCCGATGCTGCTCCGTGTTCTTTTGACGCCTGCAGGATACCATCTGAGGCTAGGCCAAAGCCTCCTGACGTCATCGAGATTCTATACGTCTATCTTCCAGATGCCTTCGAGATTGCTATACATCTTTGACGCTGGTTCACGACTTCATCACTACTAGTACTCCACGCCTGGTACTCTATTAAGCTTTATTCCCATATTTTATTTTATCTACTACTATTACATTGTGATCGCCTCGACGTCCTGCTAGCGATGGGCACGATGGGCACGATCATGCTCGATGATAGAGCATGATTGTGCCCATCACTACGTCCTCCTCACACCGCTCGGCCTACTACTAAATCTATTTATTCTACATGACCTTGTCGCCGTTTTGGCGAACGTTCTCCCCCGCAGCTGCTTGATCTTCCTGAAAGTTATCCAGGTTCAGGGAGAGGCGACTGGCTAGATCTGGGTTGGTAGCGCTCACCTGCTCCTGCTCCAGGATCAGGTCTTGCGAGTCATGAAAAGTCACCGACTCAGCGTCCAAGCCTTGAAGCGCCCGAGCAAAGGCCGTCTGGCTAAGGTCGAACGACTTAGCGCTCTCCTGCGACGCATCTTGACTCTCCTGGTGTCCTTCTAGGCCCCTGCCCTCGGTGTTGATTGGTGTCGGTTCTCGCGTAGCAGCTTGTCTGGGCTCCTGGCTGGATAGCTGACGCTCCAGTTGACTCTCCAGGTGTCCTACTAGGCCCCTCGCGCCAGTGTTGATTGGTGTTGGTTCTCGCACAGCGGCTCGTCTCGGATTCCGGCTGGATAGCTGACGCTCCAGTTCCGCATGAACTGCCTCATGATTGTCGACAAAGCCTTCGCGCCTCTCCTTCAGAACTCGATTTTCTCGGTTAACCTTATCCATGATCGTCTCACGCAGATTCCGGAGCATCAGCTCTGGCGTCGCCCTTGGAAACCTCCGCCAAGTGTTCCTCTGCCGTAAGAAAAGATCTTGCGAAATTTGTAAGCTCTCTACGTCTTAAACGAAAGGAACGAAAGACCCGGAGATCAGGAGACTCTTACCTCTGACGGCCTCAGACTTGAACTCCGGAGGGTCAAGATGTGCCCCAGTTCGCCATGTCCGCAGGGTATGGCACAGTATTGCGCATGTGAGGCAGACGATTGTCTCATTGATAAACTCTAAAAAACCTGGGTTTAAAATCCCCGCCGTTCTCTTGCCGTCGAAATACTTACCATATATTGCCTCAGCAATCTGGGGCGCAAGGAACCGGAAGGTTATTTCCTACACCCAGTTCATAGTCAGTAGTGATCTAAAGTCCAGGTTTCTCAATCCGTGATACCAACCTCATATCCATCTGAGGAACACATGAACCTGTCCTCTTCGAGGAGGTATTCGACCCTACGAGCGATGGCTGTCAGGTCACCTCGCAATTCGTATAATTTCTCTGTTATTTTTTATATAATATACGAATTGCCCCCGCACGGCCGAGTGTTTTTGCCGTATCTTTGATAGTTAGTAAAACACCCTGTATCTTATCACGTCCGAATCCACTTACAAGGTCAACACTTTTCTCGGATGCTTCAATATTCCCGGCGTCAGCAATCTCATCCTGCGCGCGACTCCATGCACCGTGTACCGCGGACATCAAAGTAACCGGGTCCGGGAGTGGATCAACAAAGAGGGTGTACTGAAGCATCAGATACTTTGCCACGACTACTATTTCTCCTTCTACCCCGGTCACCGTGTTTCGCCGTGAGTTGGTTACACCCCTGATGCGCCCGGGCTATGGTGTAATTAGTTTGCTTGTTGGTGGGCTCGAGCTTCTAACACCAGATGTAGTAGTACTAGGGATTCCAAGTGGAGACGAATACCGTGCTGTACTTGATGACGGGAACGCCGGTGGGGTGTAGGCCCTGCCCGGAATTATCCTTACACGAGCCGCGGGGGTCCGCCGGAAAAGAGTTGCGTCCTGCGATCCGGGGGTGGTCGAAAGTCGCACGGTCCTTAAGTCATTGTTTCCCTGTCTCTCAGCCATTTGAGACCCCCGACGTCGTCCGGATAGAGTGCCATCTGCGCCATCGAGGACTTCTACATCAGGTTCGGTGTCTGGTTCCGTTTCTTCCCCGTCATCTGAATTATGGTACTCCTCATCGCCACTATCGTCGCTAATATGAAGAGGTTCCAGATGTCCTTGTCCACCAGGCTCCATCTCAGGTTCGGTATACGCAGTGGTCTGAATTGTGCTCCTGCGTGGGCGCTTTGGCGGTCTTCCTCCAAGACGTCCAGCAATTAGTGGTGGGCAAGAATTCCGACTTGATAACTGGTCGTTGTGTGGCGTACTATGGAAGCTGCCTGGTTCATTCTGCTGCGTTCCCGATCCAGACCCCTCTGGTACAATGTTGCGTCCACGCCTGTTCCGATTTCCTACTCGGGTAGTTGGCTGACTGGATACCATGGTGTCGGGTACGGCGCCGCGCCTACGTCTGCTCAGATTGCCCACTTGGGGAGTTGGCTGACTGGATCCTATGCTGTCGGGTACAGTACAACTTCGCGCCTACGCCCGTTCAGATTGCCCACTCGGGCAGTTGTCTGACTCCATGAATTCGAATGCATGGTGGGATACTGGACTGTTAGCGAGCGTTGGGTAAGATAGAAATCAGGACGTATGACAATTGAAATATATCTCCCGCGTGATGAAGGCTAGGAGTCTATGTAGATTCTTGTGTTGAATAGGACGCGTTAGGTCTTATACCCGCACACTAGGATTTAGGGGGGTTGGTAGCCTCACAGACTATCTCTCGGTATGCAAGAGAAAGCGATGCCTACGCAAAGGGGGTTTGGGAGTGTTCAACACTGCGTTCGTGATCTAGGCTTTCTTGAATCTCATCCCTTAATCTGTGTGCAGATTTCGCAGCTTTTTAGCGTTGCGCTGCTGTGAGGATCAACAGCAACCTTGCCCTGTATCAAGAAGATCAATTGAGGAAAGGGTGTGAAGATGCAACCACAGTAAAAATATCATCGCCATGTATGAGTAGCTTGCGCATATGAATAGTGGTGTGAGATAGGTATACTGAAAAAATTAAAGACGGTATGGAATTGGAAAATACCTTTCAGGTAGCCAACTATGCACATATTCCGGCGGATCAAAGAGCAATACAGTTCACCCCGGGTGGTACTACTACCACACTTGAAACCGACCAGGAACTAGACGAGGAATTAGTATTTCTGGATGTTGAGTCTGATAATGAGAGTATAGAGGAAGAGGTGAAATTGCTAGAGAGAGTAGATCATGTTGAGGAACAAGTAGATCATGAGGAGGAATATAATAGGAATAGTGACAGTAGTAGAAGAGGCAGGGGACGGAGCAGTAGCAGAGGCAGTGGAGGTAGTCTCTGTGATTAATGAGAGTGATGGTCATGAGAAGGAAGGTGAAGAAGATATACCTGAAGCTCATCATAGTTCAAAAAGACGCCATACCAAAGAGATTGTCAAATATTCTACCAGCTCCACCTGAGTTCGAATTCCTGAAACACCCAGCTCCTCCACATGAGCATTACCTTCAACTTCTAGATACAATTTCAAGCAATTAAAGCAGCACATTGGACTTCTTTACCTTATTTTTTGATGAGCCAGAGCTTGAAATTCTTGCTCAGAATACCAACAGATATACTTTGAGTAAGGGTGCTTAGATTCATATAAGCGAAGATGGTATAATACTTCAGCTTCAGAATTACGTGTATTTCTGGCTCTGATTCTATATATGGAGGTTTGGCAGTCTCCCCAATATACTGACTACTGGGCGAAAACATATAAGTGGCTTCAGCATAGTATAGGGAAGTATATGTCAAAGTTTCGCTTTGAGTAAATTAAGCAATACTTTCATGTTTCTGTACCCTATAAATCCCTCCCATGTACTGGGTGGTATCAAAAGATGGAACCATTATCGGGCAACATTTCTCACAAGTTTCAAACATTCTTAATTTCAGCAAGCAATATTGCTGTAGATGAATTGATAGTTCAATTTACAGGTAAGATATCAGACATTTCACAGAATTAATATTAGTATTAATTAAGGAATATTGTGGTTTACAGATCAGTTAGCATACAAACAGAGTATTCCCAGCAAGCCTATTCTACATGGCATCAAGATTTTAGCCTTATATAAGTACAGCTATACTTGGAATTATCTCTTAATCTCCTGACGTGATTCCTTTGCCAAATTCAATTAATCTCTATATCCTGTCGACCTGGCTCTGAGCCAAACCTCGAAAGCTGTATACCAGTTAGTTTCAGCCCTCCCCTATGATATCCACAGGTTTACCTTATATATAGATAACTATTTCACTAATATCTATCTTCTTAGTGTACTGCATAGTATAGGTTTTAGAGGATGTGGAACAGCCTAGTCAAATTTAAAGGAGTATCCTGATACCATTAAATTTGGCAGAAGGAAGTTTTACTTTCCACATAATACTCTTTTAGGGGTTCTATGCAGAAATGTTCTTGCAGTACTGTGGCAAGACAACAATCTTGTTTACTTTCTAACTACTGTTCACTTAATTACTGGATCCCCTAATCCATCCTCCTCCACTTTTAATTGGCCATTAAAAGAGTCTTGCCGTCCACGGTTTACTCCTTATAATTGAAGAAATATTGAGTTTGCTTAGGGAAGCCAAGCCTATAAGACACAACCAACTTTACAGATTGCAATCGACTATAATATGAAGATGAATGGGTTGACCTCTCTGATCAATTCCGGTACTATTCTGCCACTCAGCTGTGTATGTCAAGAAACTAGATAACCCTATTCTTTTGGTTACTTAATATTACAACTATCAACAGCTGGATTATATGCAATGAGTATCAACAGTGCTGTGAACTAAAGTCTTACCCACAGCGAGAGTATTGAGTCAATCTTGCTTGGAAATTAGTCCAGTATGGTTTTGCTTCTATCAATCCTACCTATGCAATGAGCCTTCACAGATCGAACTTGTTTTCTCAATCTCAGTCTGAGTCCGCTGCTTCCTCTTCTCCTTCTTCCTTTTTCTCTGTCTTACTAGCCTCCATCCTTCTTCCTTCTCTCTCTACTCATTTTTATTCCACCAGCCACCATTGTCCCAATCTTCGCCCTCTTGGAAATTCTTCTCTCTCAGCAACAGGAGATGTGGAGCTTTCTTATTCTATAACTGCTTATTTTCTTTAAACTAATTACTATTTGTAGGATATGTGACAAAAGGCTCTACACTACCTATCATTTGAACACTGTTAGGCGGAGACAACCTGATAGACTTCAGAGTTGTCTAGGCCGATCGAGATTCGTTTTTATAGACGGAGATTGTCTCGGAAGGCTCGGACTTCACTCGTTTCGTTTATGACTACTAAGAGCGAAGTAAAGTAGGGTAAAGTAAAGTAAAATCGTAGGAACAATATTATATTGTTAAGGTCTCTTCTCCATTGCTTGATGATGTCTAAAGCTTGGGAGGCACTTCGATATTTATATTCCGCGTCTGAGTGTTCGCGGACTACATCTAACTAACATACAACCATGTACCTTTTTCCAATATAACTCGCAACGTCGGGTTTTCTTCCAAGGTGCGAACACCTGGAGACCCTGAAAACCATCACACCCTCTTTGATAATTATAATATGACTATTTGGAAGTCATGCTGTTTCCAATAGTAATTATCCGATGGTGAGAGTCTTTTTAGACAAATGGCCCAATTCTCAAGTCGAACTGTGTTGGCTCCAATCGTCCCCCTTGTCGACGGAATGATCAGTTTCGTCTGCGGGTTGCATCTGAGAAGATAGTTGTTATTACCGACTTTCTAGGTCATCTAACTTCAACTCTTCATAACTCCATACCCAACCGATAGGTCTTTTCCGGAGGACTTCCTACTTGCCTGCAGGAAGCCTTTCCATAGGATTGGTAGATAATCCCTCGGTCGGTAACCCTTGGTTGCCGTGGGTAATAGGATTCTGGTTACTGTTACCGGTTTGGGAGTCACCCCTTCGGTTGCAGTATGTACCGGAACCTAGTTGTAACACTCCTCGAACTTCATTGGGTTCGATGGTAGTATTCTCAGGAGTTCCAGACTCTTCTGGTTATCGTAGGGTAGATGTGAATGTATTGGTCTTTCATTAAGATCCTTTATTATTCATCATCATCTTTTTACGCGAAAACGTCCCGTTACTTACGGCTTATACCGAAGATATCTCGTTCTTGAAGCCTTGTAACTTTCTGGGTAGTTGACGGATTCACTCCGTTATACTTTCCAGACCTAGCCGAAGGTCCCCTCTTATATATCCTGCGAACAGGATCTGGTTGGACGGACGGCGGCGACGTATACGGTGTTATTTTAACACCTTCGATTCTGTGGTATAATACTCACAGGACGCAACTTAGATCGATATGTATGATGACGCGCGGGCCCCGTAAGGGGGCCGGAGGGGGGTGTTGGAGACCTGAGATTTCGATTTCGGGAGAGGTTACCCTACCTAGGGTGGTTCCTAGGTATCGGATCTCGGTATTCCTAACAAACACATCCTGGAAGCCATCTACTTGTCCAGTCAGAAAAGCGCCATTCTCAGTATTTTCTCTACCTGCTACTCTCTAAGACTCCTCTAGATGGACCACTTTACACCCAAGCATGTGCAAGAGGATGGGTACCACCTAAAGGCCGGCGTCGTACAACTCTCTTTCTCTATAATTATTATACAGCTCTGCTTTGCAAAAGTCCTTACTTTAATTTTTTTAATGGTTTCAATGATACTGAATTTGGAGAATAAGGAATAGTGAGATCAGTTTATTTCTTTTGCCTTTTTCCCTCAGTTTTCTTGTATTATTTATCCACTGTTTATTCATCTATCAGAAAATGAACCTATTTCTACTATTAAAGTATTCAAGATTGCTCTTTCCAAATCTTTCTTTTACCCCCGTGTATTGTACCTGACGCTATCTATAATGATACTCACATCTCCTTCTTCTTTGAGTTTTGGTTGTTAGCCGATTGTTCCCACTATTCCTGTTTCCGGTAATCACCGCACACTAAAAAGCGACGAATACAGACGAAGGAATACGCGATCTAGGGTGAACATCCTTTCGGCAACTAAACTACTATTACATGCCTAGGCGTATCAAGCAAACAATTGACATGCTGAACTCATCGCTGAACTCATCGCGAAACAGAAAAGGAAACAAACATCCCTATGAAATCTCAAAACAAACCGCTAACCCACTGCTCATCTAGTTTGAACAGGCGAACAATCGACGCTTGGGTGAAAGTCTTGCATCGCACTTCAAATCTTCCCTCGCGACGGAATCCTCACGCAGCCTCTTCGGCTCAGGTTCCTCCGACGATTCAGGGGGTTCCCCCACCGGGGATGGCGATATTCCAGAGATGTCCTCCGATTTATGCGCAGATTCTGAGGACACAATATTGGACGTATCGTCCCTGGGCGCTTCTTCTCCCTCATTACCCTGCCCGCTATCAGCTCTGGCGTCTTGTTCCAGTTTTCGAAAATGCGGCTGGCCTATACGTGCTGTCGGGTCACGAGCCCAATGGCGCACAGCCTGTGGATTGAGATAGGGGAGGGTGATCAGCACTGGCGTGGCTGGTCTCTCATCATCCCGATCACGGTAGCAATATACCAAGAGGTCGAGTGTGTCGTCAAGACCGGAATTAGACAGAAGCCAGGTGCGTACGTCTTCACTGCACCCCATGAAGTTATACTCGATGAAGGTTAAGGGCTGATTGGGAGACCTGGACAACCTTCTACGACCTTCGCCAGTGGCGCCAATTATGTAGCGAATCCGGCGGTTCGGTAAGCATCTGTAAAGCATTGCTGACAGTCCATGGATGTCATAGGAATCTAGCTCGGCGAAATCTAGACCAGCGATGTGGGGGGGACGCCAATGGAGTACGCGATAGTTTATGGGGGCGTTTACCTTTGCCCTTAGTTCTTCTGACAGCTCCAGGCCATGTCTCAAAGGCACAATATAAGCTATACGCACGGCACGTGAGCGCCCAAGTAGAGCGCTCCAATCTGTATTCTCTTCGTCAGTAAGTGAAAGCATGAAAGGTGCAGATAATTTAGAAAAGAACTAACCTGTTGGCATACGGTTGGCCATCACGCGATTTGCCGGTGGGGGCGGTGCGATTTGTGCCGGAGCAGGGTCGTCAACTGGTGACGCAGGGTCATCATCAACTGGTAACGCAGGGTCGTCAACCGGTGATGCAGGGTCATCAACTGGAGGGGCAGGGGCAGCAACTGGTCGGGGAGGTATGTGTGGTGGTGCTAGCACTTGGTGGTTCCCAGGTGGAGCAGGGTCGGCAACTGGTCAGGGAGGTACGGGGGGTGGTCCTGGCGCTTGGTTGTTCCCAGGTGGAGCAGGAGGAGCGTTGCCCGGGGGAGCGTTTTGGTGAACTGGGGCTACGTTCGGCACAGCCGTTGCAAGACACCAGTGATCTGGGACATTTGTTGATTAGTAAAATCGCCGGATCAATCACCTGCACAAAGGGGACTCCCGTCTGACCCTGGGCGGCACCAGCTCCCTGAGTCTTTACTGAGGTAAACAACTTCCTCACACAGTCCTTAAAGATTTGAACGACTGCCTCATCGATATCCTGCATACGAGCAAGATTATTCGCAGGCGATGCTGTGGCGAGTTCATCGCATGCAGGGCGCAATCTCCTCATACCTGCGACGATTGGCTGGAAGTCGGCGACAGGATAAATACTGGCCCTGATTCCCGGTACATAGTTCCTTGCTATCATCAGATCTTTTGCAAGGTCCCGCCATGCTGTATACACAGGGTCCTTTGGAACAGCAGAGAACCCCATGTTCGTTTATGAGCCGTAATTGATGTAATGTTAGGATTCGAGCGACTCATACTAATTCGCCCTGCGAGACAGTCTGACGGAAGTTGATAGGTCTGCCCCACTCCCGGATTCGCCATGTGGACGTACTGTACATTGTTGATATTTTGCGCCATGTCGATTGAATTTTGGTCTATATAGATAGTCGTCTGAAAGATAAGAGTCTTAGGTTGTGAAGATGGTGGATGCTGTGGATATTGGTGGATATTGTGGACGTTGTGAGATTATTCTTGGTATGAACTCCCTTCTACCGGGATCAATCCACATTCTATATACAACACGCAAACGTTCAAGAGAGGTTGAAACCATCATGAATTGTTTGAGTTGATTCCAAGATGAATCAAGAATTGACAGAACAGGCGCATTAGTGTTTCGGTCATTATCTGTTTCAAGTTGAACGCAAAGTGATAAACAGCTGAACCTACGTGATGGCGTGACAAACAACGCTAAACTGATTCCACTGTGATTGTTCAAAGCGTGCGCGGCACCGGGCCCAGCTTCTCACCCTTACGCGTTAAGATCATGATCACCACAACCTTCAAGTTACGCTGACCCTCGGAATATACACTTGACTCCTGAAATCAACAGAGCTGAAATCTCCCATGCCGGTCAAATGTTCATTTTGTCGTCGAAGATACATGCGTGCAGGCCCATACTAGACGCACCTCCGAAAAGCGCATGCAGATCTTGATATCATACTTGCTTCCACCCTACGAAATCCACCTCCGAATCGCATTGATGACTCCAGAACCGACATAATTGACTACAATGAACCGAGTGAGCGCCCCGATTCAGACTACGAATCCGATCCTCCCAGTGATCTGGCTGGATATGAACGCGACGCAATTAATGACGTTACGTACAACTCCGATACTGAAGGACTTAACAACGACACGTCTTTGTCCACGGCTAAACAGACGCATTATGAAGGTGCCGGGGAAGTAATTGGAGACGTTACCGGATATGAGCAAGAACCTATCAAACTGTGTGAGGACCCATGGGCTCCATTCACCAGTGCGAAGGGTTTCAAACTTGCATCTTGGTTTATTGAGAGTAAATCCTCGAAGTCACAGATCAATGATTACTTTGCAAATGGTCTCAGTGACCCGGCGTCAATTGGCTATAGCTCCATGTATATGCTGGAGAATCTTCTTCGATCGTTGGATCTGGATGGCCCATATCTATGATGGTTCGAAGGACAAGTTACCAGTAAGGACGGTAAGAGCACGTTACCAGTCATCTATCGCAACATCCTGGACTGCATGAGATATCTTCTTCGGCAGATAACCTACCGACATGACTTAGTATATGCGCCGTGCCGGGAATTCGATCACAATGAACAGAGAATATATGCCGAAATGCATACAGCCGACTGGTGGTGGGACGTTCAAGTACAGTTTTCAGCCTCCTTCATTTAAGGTTGTTAACAGTGCATAGGAAACCCTTCCCGATGGGGCAAGGGTGGTTCCAATCATTGGGATGTCTGATCAGATGCATCTTACCAATTTCTCAGGGGACAAGAAGGCGTGGCCAGTCTACATTACTACTGGAAATCTCCCATCAACTAGATATAATAGACCTGCATCAATGGCAGTTCTCCTTCTTGAGTTATTGTCCGTTCCGCCCAAGCTCGCCAAGATCTTGGCAGCAGATAAACTCCAGAGACAGATTAATACTGACACCCTTCAGGGTGTATTTGAACTCATCTTTGAGCTCTTAAGAGTTGCTATGCTAGAGGGTGTCCCAATAGACTGTGCCGACAGGAAAATTCAGAGATGCTTCCTGATCTTGTCTGGGTGGATTGTAGACCATATTGAAAACACTACATGGAATAAAAGCCAATGCCAGTTCTCAATGTGAGGTCCCTCCTCATGAGTTAGGAACTGGCGCCAATCATTATTGGACTAGAAATTACACAAGAACTGAATATTATGAATGCCTTAGTATAAAGATGGGGCAAAATATTTTTCAAGAACTTGAAAGAGTTTTGGCGCCTTATCTGCACATGCCGGATTTGCTACATATAATTTATCTAGGACTACTCAAGTATATGATGGACTGGATATAGAGATTTCTCAAGAAACACTCACAACAGCAGGCGTTTGATGATGTCTGGAAGGCTTTGCCACCATATCCAGGATTCTATACACCCAAAAAAAGCTTACTGTGAGATTACGCAGTAGCAAGAAAATGAGATGAGGATTCTCGGACTGTGTCTGCTGAGAGTTCTCGCCATAGCATTGAGATAGCCAGATAGTACACAAGTACAACATTTCAAACATGCACTTATCTGCGTTGGGTTACTAGTTGATTTTAGTATGATGGCTTAATACCGAAGCCATAGGGAGGAGATTATAAAGTATATAGAGAACTATGCGAAATATTTTCATAAGACAAAAGATATCTTCTCGGAGTTGAGGATATTGAAACAGACACAGGCCAAGACTGATGAGTGATGCAAGGAGCTACGCCACTAGTGTACACTAGTGGACTAGTTAGTCGCTTGATTGAAGAGGCACTGGGTATATGAGGAAGATCACCAAGAAGAAAATGACCAGTGTATAGACCAGATCTCTGCCGAATCCCATTTCAACTTTATTAAGATGCATCAAATAATTCACTTTCGTGAGTACATCGACCAGTTTGACAATATTCTCATATATTCTACCGAGTTTGGTGAGCTTTCACACAAGGAGTAGATCAAGGATGGGTATCAATGTTCAAACAAAATTGACCCAGTGCGACAGATTCTAAGCAGCTACGGCCGACAGTATATGGTACATATGAGACTTTTTGTAACCGGTACGGGTACTCGGTTATTGGTTTTGCTTTAAGTATCGCTTTGATACTTGGTTTGTTTTAAGTATCGTTTGATACTTGGTTTTGTTTTATGTTTTGCTTTAAGTATCGCTTTGATACTTGGTTTGTTTTAAGTATTGTTTGATACTTGGTTTTGTTTTATTTTTGCTTTAAGTATTGCTTTGATACTTGGTTTGTTTTAAGTATCGTTTGATACTTGGTTTTGTTTTATGTTTTGTTTTAAGTATCGCTTTGATACTTAAGAAGTTTTACCAAAGAGTATCGATTGATACCTTTGATTAGTTTCGTTCATGCTAGACATGAACAGATTTGTGTATTTAAAGACCGCCTGTTTCTACGATAGAAAAGGCAGACTTCGACAGACAGTATTTCAATATACTTGATTGAACTGTTACTTCTTTGTTCCTCAGTACACCCTCGAAGCCTCCTTTAGTTCTCAGCTCTCACCTCCTCTCTGGAAGAGCAGGCCACCTGCCAACTATCGTATCTATTACCGATAACATGGTTAGCACCTTGTGAACACATTACACTTTTGAACTTAGAATTCCTGCGATGAACCGGAGCAGATCTACCAATAGAGGTAGTTGAGCATTTAGAGAAAATAAGAGCAGTGTCAGCCCCACCTGCCTATCATCAGATTTTGAAAGAACATCTTGATGAGATATGCAACATTGTCAATTTTAGTAGAGTGTCCATTATCTGCCCGGAAACAATTTATCAAGAATTGATACGAGATAGCTGACTGAACTTTCCACTCGGGCACTGGCTGCCTGAAGATCTGGCGGTACTTCTATCACTACCAGTTCCACTAATGACGATACTTGAAAACCCAGTGCTTGTGATCCAGGAAACCAATGTTTATGATATGTACTGGACCTGGTGTACTGGTACTTAACTCTTCTGCAACCAGGCAAGTAGGAATGATTGTATTTGGATACAGGCTGGTGGCGACCAGATGTATGGTGCGCTTATGAGGCAACTTCTGGTAAAGCTCATTTGTAATGATCCCTCCTTGGATAGTTAGTTCTTGGGGATGGAAAACGATACTTCTCTTCTCCTTCTGTTTCTTTCCTTAGTCGTATGATAGCACTAGGCCTCTGCCTACGTTACCAATAGTACAAGACCTTTGTCTTCTATCGGGAATGCCTATTGTAAGCTTTCTCTAACTCTTCTTTGTGAAGAGCTTTCCTTGACATAATAATAATGTTGCAATGAAGATAAAGATCATAAAGGTATTTTATATTTGTTAAAGTAATAAGTAGGAAAAGTACTTAGAATTCAATCTAATTTTATTTAAACTCGTACCGCCAATACTGGCATACGACGAGCCCTAGGGCCGGGCCCTCAGGTTGTCACATCCCGGATACCACTAACTATGAACTAACTTAACCTCTCGGCCTGTACCTCAAACATGCCCGTGCCATGCCCTAACACGAATACTAAGTACAAAAACCATCCACGGTAAAGAAAATCCTCCTCAGCCCAGCCTACCCGTCAGCCAAGTTACCTGTACAAAATTCAAAAATTCCACTACTGCAACCTGAATGTGACCCCGCAATAACCTCCACATAAGAAGCCCACCTGAGCACCCTCACTCAATGATCTCGGGACACCCCGCCGACCACCCCAGCACCCGTCCCCATTCCAAACAAAAGAAACATCCAAAACCCAAGCGCGTAGACCCGAAGGAAAGCCGACTTACAGGGCATATGTCCACTAGCCAAGGGGGTATGAACCGTCATAGAGAATCAGGGGGGCACCACACCAGCAGCGCAGCCCAAAAGCCTCGACAGAAGCATCGAGGACGAGATAGTCCCCAAGCCGCCAGCACTTGACCTAACAAGCCCAGGTATTCAACTCTTCCAACTCCTTAGCTTACTCTGCTGGCAGCGACCCCGCTGTGGACTCTGTAGTAGCTGGTTTGCGGTAGTGAACCGGCGAAGGTGATGGCCCTTCCAAGTCGGGAACAAGTGGCACTAGTGAGGTCTGGTCTTGTTTGACTTGACGCTTCTTGGTTTTTTTTTCTCTTCCCACCCCCGGGTGCAGGTCTAGCAACAGGAGTGAACAGGCCACTCTCCTCACCACCCACTGCTACAGGGGGGACGCCACCAGAGGTGTTACCCTGACTAGCTACAGGCTCAGCCCCAGAGGACTCAGACAACTTCCCCACCGAAGGGGGTGATAACACTGTAGCTGGTGTCACCACACCAGGATCCACCCTACCTACACCAGGAGCAAGCACCTCAACCGGACCTGACAAATCAGGAACCAGTTCACCCACACCACTACCTATAGCTGAAGCTGCAGGCAGGGCAGGGATAATGGGTGGTGTAACATTCCCCCGAGGGAGCTCCTCTGCTTGACCCTGAGAATTCTCAGGGTCTAGCCTACCCCCCCCAACCGAGACCACCATAGCAACTGAAGCGACCGAGGGAACAGGTAAGGAAGGGATAACTGTAGGAGCTTCAGCTGCCAATATCGTGAGATAACTGTGATTAATAGCACATTCATTCTCGAGGGCAACTGACAAGACAGATATCTCTTTCCCAGTGCGATGAAATCGCCGAGAACAGATGGAGATGTGATGCTGAAGGCGAGAGACTTCAGCCTCTAGGGCGAAGTTCTTCTCGACGGCACGAGACAGAACCACCACTGAATGTAAAGCAGATGTGGCAGAGGGGGCGGAGGCTCCCTTAGCCATTGCGACCGTGAGGAGGTGACTGTAGTGAACAACCAAAAGGATAAGTAGAAGGAAGAAAAGACTTCCAACAAACGTAGGAGGAGGTATAATGACAAAGCTCCAGAAAGATGTTCAAAGTTAAAGACTTGAGCTATATCGTGAGATAGAAATCAAGGACTCTGATTGGACTGACACCGAACCTTCACTACCGACACGGGGTAAAAGAAGGAGGAAAAGTACTTAGAACAAAGCGTGAAGAACCTATCCTCCTCAGCTGCTTTGGCCTCCATATATAGTGTTCTTCCTGCACGTAGTCATGTGACCCAAAGTAGTCACCTGTGCGAAATCAAATCATAATAAACTAATTATAATGGAATAAACAAGTTATATGACTCGACTGAGTCATATGCGTGAAACCCATGACCTCATACTGAGGTCATGTGTAAAATATAAATTATATGTGCAAGGCATCCCCACAATGAATACTTGCAAGGTATATTCGCTAGGCGCAAATCTCATGACTCATAATCGAGTCATGTATGAAATATCACAAATTATAACATAATAAGTCATATGACCTAAATGAGTCATGTGAAAACCTTTTCCATGCCAAGCTATGTTCGTGACATTAGCTCCTGTCCTCCTAAGCCTAAGTCTCATCAGGCTTTATCCCCAAGTTTCAATAGTTCCTGTCCTGCCAAACGTATTGTCACGAACATGGCTTAGCATGGAAAAGGTTTTCACGTGACACATGAGTATGAGTCACAGGTATGTTATTGTTTTGCGCATATAACTCATTCGGGTTATATGAGTTGTTATGTGTGGGATTTGTGATGCTTTCGCACATGGCTCAAATATAAGTCATAGGACGTGTGCCTGGCGAGTATGCCTTGCGAGTGTGCCTTGTGGGTAAGCCTTGCGCAGATGATTTATGTTTCGCACATGACCTCATTATGAAGTCATGGGTTTTGCACATATGACTCAGTCGAGTCATATGATTGGTTTATTGTGTTATGATTGGTTTATGAGTTTTGTGCATGACTTCGCTATGAGGTCATGGGTTTTCAGCATGTGATCACTTTGGTCACATGACTAGTTTGTTATGATTTGGTTTCGCACATGTGACCACTTTAGGTTACATGACTACGGGCGGGAAGAATACTATATAAGGAGGCTGATGTGGCTGAGGAAGATAGGTTCTTCACTCTTTGTTCTAAGTACTTTTCCTACTTATTACTTTAACGAATATAAAAATATCTTTACGATATTTATCTTTATTGCAACATTATCGTTACCCCGAGGAAGGTTATTCACAAGGAAGAGTTAGAGAAAGCTTACGATAGGCGTTCCCGATAGAAGACAAAGGTCTTGTACTATCGGTAACATAGGCAGAGGCTTAGAGCTATCGTAAGACGAAGAAAGAAGAAGACAGAAAGAGAAGTATCATTCCCCGTCGCCAAGAACTAACTACTCAGAGAGGGATCATTACACATAAGGACCTCCGAACTCTATTGAACTTGTCTTCTGCTTCCGGCCATTTTATCCTCAATCATTTCTAACGTGAGATTCACTATCTCGATCGTGCGCCGTTGACTGTCGTTTAGCTGTCTTAGCTCTGTGATCGTTTTTTTGTTTGCTGAGATTGTGGTCTCGGCCTGGCCAAGTTATTCCCGGAGTCCTCCGATTTACCTCTGCAGGTTTCTGGTATTCGGTTCCGTTTTCGTAGATGAATTTTAGGCTCCTCCCTGCCAGGGCGTCATCCTCCTGGCCCTAGCCCTCTGCCATATTGTGGTCTCCTTTCTGTCCAACTCTTTCTTGATTTCATCCTTCTGTGGGTAGTATCCCACAGTGATTTTTTTCATCCTGTACATCTTGCATGTGTTGTTGAAGCACTGTTTCCAGTGCTTTAGGGCGTGGTCACATACGGACCATACTTTTTGTATTCTCTCGGGAGCCACTCTGAGTCTTCCTTGTCCCCATAGTCTGTGGGACATCCATTATCGTAGTATACCGTCCATGACATAGTGTTATGCTGTGCTTGTTTTTCCCTTTCTCTGAGTTCTTCGTCGGTTGGCCCCATGAATGAGTATTCAGGGCTGGTTGGTGTGGTTTAGGGGTGGCTATCACCCCAGCTCTCGTGTGGTTGCAATGGCGCGGGAGCCTTTCCCTTGCCTTTGTCTTGGTTGAATGTGATCGTTATCTGGGCCGGGCTTGTCTGGGTATCACTGGTGGAAGGTTGAGATGGCATTTTGTGCATGTTCGAAGTTGTGTACAGAGTACTATGTTTTATGGTGTTCTGGTGAATAACTGGTCCACTTGGCTCAGTATTGAAGATTTCCATTGAAGAAGTAAGAATCGACTATCTCGTCAAGTTTGTATTCTGGTTCTCCATTGAGTTCAATTGGAGGAAGAGGAATAATTGTTCGTGAGGGAAACTTATTGTTATATAATTCGAGGAGTGAGATGTGGAATGTGTTGTGTATTCGCATTGATGAGGGAAGGTTGAGTTTATAAGCTCGGTTGCCCAATCTTTCTAGTATTTTAAATGGTCCGATTTTCCTGCAGTCCAATTTCTTTGATGGTTGCGTTGTATAGATATTGCGTGGTATTAGCCATACCATATCTTCCGGTTGTATGTTTGGATCCGGTCTTCAGTGTTTATCGTATTGTTCTTTTTACTGATGTTCTTGACTAATTTCATATTGTAATGTCTCATATAGTTTTCCCATGTCTGTCTTATCCGGTATTATACTGTTAATCGTATGATATGTGGCCTGACTTTGTGGATATTGTCTGTAATTCTCGAAGCAGGGTGTCATGCCAATTGTTTCCTGTTTACTATTGTCGTATGTGAATTTGGCCAATGATAGCAGTTTGTACCAATCATCTTGTTCGTAATTGACGTAGGCCTGTAAATATTGTTTGAGTATTGCGTTTACCCATTCTGTTTGTCTATCCGTTTATGGGTGAAATGCTGTGCTCAGCCTGTTTATTATCACCATTTCTCTAGTTACTTTTTTCCAAAGTCCTGATGTGAATGGTGTTCCTCGATTGGTAATGATATTCTTTGGGAGGCTGTGAAGTTGGAAGACTTCTCGAAAGAATGTTTGTATAAAATCCATCATGTCCATATCTTTTCTGACCGGAATGAAATGACTCATTTTGATCAGATGAGCCACCACGACCAGGATGCTATTACATTTCTTCAATAATGGTAGGTCCATGATAAAACCTATAGAAATTATTTTCCATGGTTGTTCAGGAACTTCATTTGATTTCAGTAATGTGTGTGGTGCGTGTTTTGCAGTTTTCGTCCTTTGGCATATGTTGCAATTCTTGACATATCTTTTGACATCTTCGCGCAGTCTTGGCCAATAGAATGACCTCATGATGGATTCTGTGGTTTTTGCTGTTCCTCCATGTCCTGCTGTTTGAATATCGTGATGTTGTCATATGATGTCTGTTCTTATCTTTTCTTCTTCAGGAATCCCTTATTTTCCATCGTACCACATATTTCCATCCTCCTATTGGCATAAAAGCAGAGTGATTCCTTTCATCTCCTTTTTTCCTTCCTCCAATGCTTCTCTTATTGCCTGAATTGTTTTGTCTCCTTCATTTGCCTTCTCACTTTTCTTTTCTTCCATTGATGTAAATTGGATAACCTCTATTGCCTTGAAGTAGGTCTTTGGTAACTATACTAGTGTTTTTTGTTTGATCCTTTCATCTTCTTTTATTTGTGGTTTGTCACTTGCAATCTTTGTGAGAGCGTCTGGCTTTCCACTTTCTTTACCTGGTTGGTATTCAATTTTGAAGTTGTATTTGCAGAGGTGTTCCATCCACCTTATCTGGCAGTCATTCAACTCCTTCGTGGTCATGAATGGGACCAGATTCTTGTGGTCGGTTAGAACTCGGACTGGATGGTTGTTGTTCCGAATGTATCTCCTCCATTCCTCTAATGCTTGAACTATTGCCAATAGTTCTTTGTTTGTAACATTGTAGTTGTATTCTGTGGAGGTCATTATCTTAGATTGGCAAGACACTGGCCTCCATTTTCCGTCTTCGCATTGTTGTGATAGTATGTCTGAACATACATACTTTGAGGCATTTGCTTCAATATTGTCCTTCGGTTTGGGTCGAAGTGTATCAGTATTGGTGCTGATGTCAGATGTATCCTGATGCTATTGGATGCTTTTTATTCTGTTTCTCCCCATTCCCATTTCTTGTCTTTCTTGGTTAGGTTATAGAGTGGTTTTACAAGCCTGCTAAACCCTTCTATGAACCTTCGATAAAAGTTGCAGAATCCCATAAACTATGAAACATCTCTTTTCTTGTTTGGTTTAGCCTAATCCCATATTGCTGTTGGTTTTCCCTGGGTCGACCTTGACTCCACTCCGGTTGATAATAAATCCGAGGTATTTGGTTTCTTCTTTATGGAATTCACATTTCATTAGTTTGATCTTCATTCCTGATCCTAGTATTGTGGACATGATATTGCTGACATCCTTCTGATGTTGTTGCATGTTTTCCGAATAGATGAGTACATCGTCCAAGTATACAATGCAACAAATGTTGAGGTACTTGTTGAGTACCTTGTTGATCCATCTTTGGAATGAAGCCGGTGCATTGGTTAACCTAAAAGGCATAACCAAGTATTCGAACATTCTATATCTTAAGGCGAATGTTGTCTTCCATTCGTCTCCTGCTTTGATGCGTCTATTGTGGTATGCGTCCTTGATGTTGAGCTTGGTGAAGTATTTTGCTGACTGTAGTCTGTCCAGTGCTTCTCCAATTAAAGGTAGTGGATATCGATCTTTCTTGGTAACTGAATTGAGGGCTCTGTAGTCTACACAGAATCTCATCTTCTCATCATTCTTTTTGAAGAATAGTATTGGAGATCCTTCTGACGGGAAGGAGTCACAGATCTATCCTCGCTTTAGGTTTTGCTTGATATACTTTTTAAGCTCTTCGAGCTCTGCTTCTCCTAGTGGGTATAACCTTTTGTAGGGAATCTCTTTTGGTTTTCCCGTTTTCTCGTCTTTGTTCAGCTGAATCTCGTGGTCAATTCCTGGTCTTCGGAGTAGTAGCCCCATAGCTTCCTCTTCTTGCAATAGATTCGTGAATTGGTGGTATTATTTTGGAATCCTTTCTTTTCATCCTTTTTTGCTTTGGCATTTCTTGTCTTGAATTACTAGTTCTGTGCTGATGTTGATTTTCGCTAGGACTGCTTTTTCGTCTTTGTATGTCTATTTGCGAATTCCTGTTATATCTCCTCTTCGATAGTACCATCCAAAGGCTTGTACTGTGATCCTCTAGATCTCGATTTTTTTTGCTGTATCAGGCTGGTTTTGGTCTGTGCTTCTAAATCCTTTGTCTCCCCTTGTAGTTTCATCCAGATGATCTACTTCATGTGGATCCACATTGTTGATTTTTTCAATGATCAACTGTACAATTCGATCGCCTTCCAGGACTTTATAGTCCTCTTGAGCCAGCATGGTCTAGACTACTTTGATTTCTCCTATATAGTCACCATCCATCACCCCCACCATGGTCATGAGTCGATGTTTGACTCCTAGACCACTGCGGGGTGTTATCTATCCATAGGTGCCATCTGGTAGTCCGATGGCTATTCCTGTTGCTATTATTGCCTACCTATTGGCAGGTATCTTGGTTTCTTGATTGGTATACAGGTTGTGTCCTGTTACCCGTTTGGAACCCTTGGTAGGCACTTTTGCCTCTTGGTCTAGCTTTTGTATCCCAACTCTCTTATCTTCTCGCATCTTGGTGAACTTTGAATGTAAAGTTTCTTCTTCCGCTTCTCATATCAGTATTGAGTAGGCCACCAGTGAACTATTAGGACATTGTGTCACACACATGTCGCTGCTGAAGGTCATCTTGTTCTCGTTCCAATCGATCGTCGGGTTATGTTTTCGTAACCATGGCATCCCTAGGACTATCTCATGGTTCTTGAGATATGCCACTTGAAAAGTTGCCATTTCCCTATGGCTGTCAATGTCCATAGGTACTGTCGCCAGATAGGTTATAGGACCCATTGCGCTTGGCTTTCAATCTGCTAGGTAGACTTGTCTTACTTTCTTCGCTTTTTTGGCGTAGAGTCCGTATTTGTCGCAAATTTCTTTGTCCAAGAAGTCTTCGGTCGCTCCTGAGGTGAGCATTCCATATATCGTTCTCTCTTCCTGCTTTTCATTGTATATCCTCATTTTGATCATCACATGATCTCTGTCTTCTTCTCCTCTTTGCTTGTGTAGTGCTGTGTAGTAGTTCGCTAACTTGATGGGTTTTCCAGTTCTGCATCTTGGGTCTTCCAGACCACTATTTACTGAGGACCCTCATCTTTTTCTGCTGATATGTCCTCGGTCATCATCTCGCGGATGTTGGTTTTTTTTTGGAATTGGAAACGATTGTTTCCAGCTGCTTTAGTTCCTTGTTATCCATTGTCTGGTCGGCTTCGGCATTCTCTTATCCGATGTTCTACCTTTCTACATCTCGGGCAGAGTTTTCCATTTATCTTCCTAGCGTATTCTTCCTTGGATAGGTTCAGGGCTAGCCCTGATCTTGTTTTGTCCAGTTCCATTGGTTTGCCTTGTGGTAATGTTCTGCTGTTGCTTCGTGTTGCTTGTGGTCAGAAGGCTCCATCCATGTTTCTGGATGATTGGGCCACTCTGTGTGCTATAGTATTTTCTGAGTTGTTTCTAACCATGTTTAGTTTACTTTCCTTATCAATCACCCATCTTGTAAATTGTTCTGCCGTTGTATAGTGCGAGTCGGCAATTCCCCATACTTCTCTGAGTCTCTCACTACAGTTCCTTAGAAGGATAATGAAGAGGGTAGTATTATCAACCTCTGCCTCGTATTCAAATAGTCCCCATTCATTCCAATATGCTAAAAAGGTCTGTTTTCCTTGTTGGAGTTTCTCCAACTTCTGTCTTGCTGTCTCCTTAGTATTGAGAACTCTGAATTGTTCAAAGAGTGTTGCTTTGAATTCCTTGTACATGATCTATTCTCTCTGCTTTCTTCTATTTTAGAAGGGCATGATCCATTGTCCCACAAGTCCTCTGAGTAGAGATTCCACATAGGGAATCTTGATCTCGTCATGGTGTTCTCCAGATCCCGTGACGGCAAAATACCATTCGCATTGTACCAGGAATATTCGTAGCGTATCATCGGCTCCTTCGTATATGTTGGGTTTTTTGCTTTCGGTCATTGGATATTTCCTTGTCCTGTGTTTCTTGTTGCTACCAGAAATGCCTGAAACTAATTCTTAGTCATTTCAAGTCTGCTAGTGCCTGGTGCTGGAGTGGCCCCGGCTGGTAGCACAGGTACTGGTGATCTCAACATTCTCTTAGGTCGTGAGGTTCCTGCAGGAGAGCCATTGACTGGTGATCTCTTCTCTGGGGTTACTGGGCTTGCTGCCCTTGAGGGTTCTGCTGAAACATAATCTAGGGTGTCGCTAAATCCTCCTAAGTTAAGATTTTGATTGTCGATGTCGATATCTCCTTCCATGTCTGGGTTGAAGGATGCCGTCTTGTATTTTTTGGCGTCACACTAGGTGACGCTTTGTAATGTAATGATCCCTCCTCAGATAGTTGGTTCTTGGTGACGGGGAACGATACTTCTCTTCTTCTTCTGTTTCTTTCCTTAGTCATACGATAGCACTAGGACTCTGCCTACGTTACAGATAGTACAAGACCTTTGTCCTTTATCGGGAATACCTATCGTAAGCAAAACATAAATCATATGTGCAAGGCATACCCGCAAGGCACACTCGCAAGGTATACTCGCTAGGCGCACGTCTTATTACTCATAATCGAGTCATATGCAAAATATCACAAATTATAACATAATAAGTCATATGACCCAAATGAGTCATATGTGTGAAACAATAACATACCTATGACTCATAATCATGAGTCATGTGAAAACCTTTTCCATGCCAAGCTATGTTTGTGACATCATTGCTCATTTTAAAATTAGGGATTACATGCACCATGAAACTGTCTACTGCCTTGCAGGCATTCAATTGATGAATGTGGTTAATGTGGGGTACCAGTCAGACATACATGGTCTTATAACTATTCATCTGAGGGATAACACCTGGGAACTGAAAATTGTAGATATAGCAATAATCTTAGGCCTAGTACATCTCATTCCAGAAACAGACCAGTGCTGGCTTGTTATTAGTAGGATCAATTTAAGGAGGTTTAATGAGATCTGCTAAGCCATGTAAGAGGGAGCTGGTCCTGTATGTTTTAACATAGATGTATATATAAGTCATTTAAGTTGGAAGGTGTAGGAAACATAAACGACGGAGCCAGGGTGGGGAAAATATTGGAGTCAGGAGGTTGGAAAGAGATCAGTATATAGACATATAGAAATTGAAACTACAACTTGAAGAATTATGCTAGTTAGACTGTGGGTGAAATTTACAAGTAGTACTACTAGTATCATATGCTAGAGCTAGGTCGCTTCACTGAAAGCAATTGAACATTGCTCTATGAGTGAGAGAGTACATCAGCAGTAGACCCTGAAGAGGCAGGGATAGAAGATATGTTAGGAATGCGTTGGGAAGTAGGAAAGAGGGTAGGAAAGAAGGAGAGTATCCTGATTATACATTAGGGCCAGGGGTGGTAGGGGGGTGCCAGGATGCCAGTAGAGTGAAATGTAGCTTTCAGACACAACTGGTGTTGAAAGTGACCTCAGGATGCAGGGGACACAAGGGATGAAGGTGACATAAGAATTGGAGTCTGATATGTCAGGACGCAGTGCCTGCATATCAGACACATGTTATATTTTTGCTGATGGATCTCTATACCATGTAGTAAGTACCTGTTCAACCATTATATATGTAATAGGATAATTAAAAATAAAATAAGCTTTAACAGAAATTAGATTCATACTATGTCAAGTGATAGAGTGATATTATTTTTTAGATGACTTGAAAATCATTTAATATACTTTCTATAATAATTTAAGATAATTCTGTTTTTCAAAATAGTTCCAACAATTCCAAAACTTTCCTCTTCATCCAACTGGTAACAATTCTCTTTTCTGTTAGATGTTATGGTATTTCTACTACATCAGCAAAAGTTTACCCTGCATCTGGTACATTGGCCTAGGGTCCTGATGCATGTTATGTACCATCCGCGTCCCCTGCATCCTGAGTGTCTGGAGTTGAGTCGCAATACCTTGCACGTCATGTGCATTCTGTATCGCCACCCTCTGTTTCTTTACGCCCGGTGCCTTTGGGCCCTAACTACTATGTTGCTCGGAGGTCCTGACAACATCCTGTATGCCCTCTGTCCTTATACCCTATCATGGTAGAACTCCCTGCACATTGCCCAGTACCTAAGTTCTGACACTTTGCTTGTGCTCTTGGCTCTCGGGAGGGCACTGTGCATTGCTGTCCTTGGTTGCACTGTATCTTGTTCTCCAGGTACATTCTCTGATGCCGTCTGACATGCTTACAAACACCATTTCCTGCTGTCAATGTAACTATGTCGACTTCCCCTCTCAATTATGGCCTGACGTCGCATTGTTGTTTCCACATTACTATGAGGTCACCACAAGACAATACCAATTTGAGTTTGTCTGCCAGTAGTTTCTCTGTTACTCTCTCTTGACATCTGATGTCCATCCTATGAGTGGTCTTATATCCTTTGCTGCTGATAGCTGTCTGGACATCTTTGGGCCCTAGTATCTACACTGGTACTCATCGTTCTTGATATTACTACTTCCCTAATTCTCTAGTTAAAATTTCGATCCCGTGTACTTCAGTTCAAATATTACTCTTCTATTATTTCTACTTAACCTCCACAGCTCTACACGTCCTGTGTCCCATGTTATCTTCGTCTCAGCCCCATCTTAGTGTCAAGATATAGGCAATTCTAATGCCCAAGTAATTGCGCAGATTTCATCTAATACTGTTGCTCAACGTTGAAGCAGTGACATTGGGTGAAATCTCCTCTGTTTTTACATACACACTTGAAATATCGTCATGGATTAACTATGGCCCCAGGAGTACAACATCTGGGTTCATCGAGGCAGCAAAGTTGGATCCAGTTATTTTTCAATATATCTCATTGAACGTCCTTAAATCTATCTGACTATTGACGAGCTATTACCTATCCACCTCAGAAATTAGGTAGGCCAGGCTTAGGATAGTGCCAATGTCTACTACAGTAAACCTCTGCAGATTCAGCCTCTTTAGCAGCTCTACAGTGACAAGATTACGGAACTCTGATGTGTGTTCAGAGTTCAGTGAATTTAACACGTGAACACCTGCTAGACGGTAGACTGTATTTTGGTTCCAGTCTTCGTGGAGCTTGAAGAGTACGATGAGTTTCCCAGGCAGATGGACCTGTAGTGCACCATACATTTACTCCCCACCAATTTGTATCCAAATCCAATTGTTGCGACTTGCTCGGTTTTGGAAGAGCTTGGTGCCTGTATATTGTGCAGTTGGATGTCATAAACATTGGTTTCCTGGAATGCTAGAACTGGAATTTCAAGTTGTGTCAATTGTTTAAAGGGGAGGCATTGAAGTATTCTGGGACCTTCAGGCAAGTGGCGCTCAAATGGCAGGCTCTGCTAGCTATATTGAACCAATTCAACATACATATTATCACTCAAGATGCCCAAGGCTTTGCACAAATCACTAAGGTGGGTAATATCTCCATGATGCCCGTTGAGGGCCTGACGGCGTGTTGGTTGCTGTAACGTGTTCGCAAGGTGCTAATCACGTTATCGGTAATGGATATGATAGTTGGCAGGTGGCCTGCTCTTCCTGAGAGGAGGCGAGAGCTGAGAACTAAAGGAGGCTTCGAGGGTGTACTGAGGAACAAAGAAGTAACCGTTCAACCAAGTATATTGAAATACTGTCTGTCGAAGTCTGCCTTTTCTATCGTAGAAACAGGCGGTCTTTAAATACACAAATCTGTTCATGTCTAGCATGAACGAAACTAATCAAGGGTATCAATTGATACTCTTTAGTAAAACTCTTTAAGTATCAAAGCGATACTTAAAACAAAACATAAAACAAAACCAAGTATCAAACGATACTTAAAACAAACCAAGTATCAAAGCGATACTTAAAACAAAACATAAAACAAAACCAAGTATCAAACGATACTTAAAACAAACCAAGTATCAAAGCGATACTTAAAACAAAACATAAAACAAAACCAATAACCAAGTACCCGTACCGGTTACATTCCCCAAAACAAAACAACTGTTTAAACAAACAAAACCTAATAATCATCAAAGGCGGATTCCGAGAAACTCATGGCTTCAGTTTCCGCCAAAAACTCTTCATCATAGGTATCACACCAAGGACAAGAGGAAACTCTAAGGAAACACTTAGACTCGAAGAAATCTAAATCACAGTAGTCACGAATACCAGATTCGTGCTGTACGTCAACCCAAGCATGATCACAATCAGGACAGTAGTCAATCCAGAGGATTTCGAAGTAGTCTTCAAGTTGGATAGCATCGCGGTTCAACAACAGTCCAACAACCTGTTGTCGCTGCCTCACATTGAGCTCCACATAGTTTGACATCGTTATGGTATTCGGATGGTGATTGGTGACTAGATAAAGTTGTCGAGAGCCTGCTCCATAGCTTGATTCTCCTCATCGCTACTTTCGAACTCTGACTCAAAGTGTGGTGCCCAAAATCCATCTCTAGTTTCGAGTTCTGCGTGCCATCGCTCAGTTTCTGGCATTGTAGGTGTCCAGCACATGGTGATATAATTGATTGTTGGGGGGAGGGATTCATTTGGCATGTTGTCTTTCCACCATCCGTTCACCATATCCATAGCGTGCTCAAGTCCTTCCAGTGGTTCCCAACTGTTTTCGCTCGTCGGATATCCTTTCCATTTGACTAGGAATTGATCATTTCCATGCCAAAGGCGATGGTCTCTGATTTCTTCAACTTCCCATTCATCCTTCTTCTCGATGATGATAGGTGCAGGCCGGGAGTGGGTCCTTCCAGGAAACTTGGAGTCGTCATTGGGATGGAATCGTTTGACAGCTGAGGTGTGGAAGACTGCAGTATTGCGGCGGTACATGCGTCCATCCATCTGGACAGTGTAATTCTCTGTATGCTCGTCAAAGGATATGACTTTGAAGGGTCCTCGCCATCGGGGTTGTAGTTTCTTGCTGCGTCCGACATTGGTAATAAACATGTTACCGTGTACCATGAGCATGTCTCCTGGTGAGATGGGAACATGTTTGCGACGTCGTTTCTGGGCAGTGGTGGTGCTTCGGAATCGGGCAGTCTTAACAGCTTGGAAGGCATCGTTCCGAATTGCTTGGTGGCGGTTTAGATGGTCATCGGAGGCAGGGACTGAGGAGTTCTTGAATAGAGTTGTAGGTAGGAGAGGGTATTGGCGGCCAAAGACTGCCTTATATGGTGACATTCCCAGGGTATCTGAAAATCCGGCATTGATATATGCGGCTAGTTCAAATAGGGCTGGTTCCCAGTTGGTTTGTCGTTCATTGATCATGTTCCTAATCCCGGTCTTGACCTCGCGGATTTTTCGTTCTACTTGGCCATTAGTCTCATGGTGTCCTGGGGCAGCCATAATGTGGTTTATTCCAAGAGAGGTTAAGGTTTGCTTCCAGAATCTGGCGGTAAAGCGGGGATCAGCATCACTGACAATAGATAAGGGGAACCCGTGGGGGGTAAATAAATGTCGTTGTAGGTTATTCCAGGTGTCTTTGGAGGAGTCGGTGACCTTCATTGGTATTAACTAGGTGTATCCAGAGAATCGATCCACAGCTACCAATATGGTGTCATATCCGGCGGACTTGTTGAATGGTCCTGCGAAATCGATGGCATAGGATTCAAATATTTCACATGGTAGTTGGAGGGTCTGTGCTTTCCCTTCAGGAAGTTGTGTTCGCTCCTTATTTGCCTGGCAGAGTTCGCATTGCCTGACAAAATCGCGGAAGTCCTTTCGCGTTTCAGGCTAGTAGACATATTCTGAGGCATATTGGAGGTTGCGATCTGCACTATGGTGTCCTTTGTTGTGAATCTCGGATATGACATATTCTCTAATCGTCATTCCGTTGAACATATGGCCTTTTGGTACGTATAGGCAATGTTCTCCATAACGGGTACTGGTAAAGACCATTCCATTGGATATGTTGTAGGGGGCGAGGTCCCCATGCCTGGAGGCATCCATGGCTTTGAAGTAAATCGGGTCATGGCGGTATCCTGCTATCATTTGGCTTCGGAAAGAGGAGGTTAATTCTTCTGTGGTTGATCTAACATCTCGTTCATCCTCGATTAGGGATCCTCTTGTTGGTTCGATAGCGGCTTCCTGTTCCTCAAAGGTTTCGCAGAGTTGACGCCGATGCTCGGGAATAGTAGGGAGTATGACCGAGACAATGGTTTCATTGTTGTATACTCGTAAGGGTCCACCATATAGTGGTCGTGAATCGATCATGGGAGGAGAGGATGGCGGGGCTGACTGTGACGGTTGTAAATACGACATTGCATCCACGTAGGCTGCTGCTTGTTCGAGTTCTTCAAGGCCTTGGTATCGCGTTGGAGCAGGATTAAGGACATGAGGGTGTTGGGTTGGCTCATTTCCATCGATCCTTTCTTCTTCTCCTTCTGCGGTATCGAAGCTGGTGTCTTTGGAATCATCAGCAGGCATATAGTACAGTCGCTGGTATCTGTTGCCGAACTTGATCTCAGTTTGGTGAAAAGGGCAGGTGTCGTGATAACAGTGGGACCAGTGGGTTCTGCTTTGTTCAAGTTCGTGAGGAGGTGTGCTGCGGAGCGTGCAATTGTCTTTCCATTCTTCATCAATGTCCTTTCCTCGTTCTGTTCCGGCAGCACTGTACATGGTGTAAGAGAAAGGATTGGAGGGAGTGGCAGAGCTGGCGGTAGCCATTGACGGTTCTTGTTCATAGGAGGTGTCGTCAGGGCTGTCCTCGCTTTGTCTTGTGTGGTCGTGAACAAGGGGAGGGTTTGCAAGGTCTTGATTCTCGTATAGGCGGGAGAGAGCATCAGCTAAATAGTTCGTTCTTCCAGGGGTATAGATGATTTTTGCATCGTATTTGCTGATCTCGCCTATCCATCTTGTTCTTCTTCTTCGCCGGTATCTTTTCTGTTTTAAGATTAGTGAGCGGTTGGTGGTCGGTAACAATAGTGAAGGTATTGCCCATCAGGATGTGATTGAAAGCAGCGAGAGCATCAATCACAGCAAGGGCTTCCTTGTCTGTTGTCCCATAGTTCATCTGTGAGTTAGTGAACTTTCTGCTGTGTAATGCCGCCGGCCTTGCCGTTTCATGGGAGGCCCCTTGCCCAACCCATGCTCCAACTCCAACATCCGATGCATCAGTAATCAACCATATCGGTTCTGGTTTACTATAGTCGATAGGTTGAATAACGTTGGCGTTTTTAATCAAATCCTTGATGTTGGTAAAGGCTTGGTCATGAGTGTGGGTCCAGGCAAATTCTGCGTTGCCGGTAAGGTCTGTGAGCGGCGCTGTCACAGTGGCGTGGTGTGGGAGGAACTGGGAAATGTAGTTGACTAGTCCTAGGAATCGCATGAGTTCTTTTTGATTCTGGGGTGTTGACCATTCCGTTAAACAGGCTATTTTTCCTGGGGCTGCGTGTATTCCTTCATTATCTATAACATGTCCTAGGATATCGAGCTTATCGGCAAATAGGATTGATTTGTTTCTGCTAGCATAAAATTTAGCTTCCCTAAGTTTGGTACAAACCAAACCTATATGGTAGGCGTGTTCTGTTATGGTGTTCGAGAAAATGAGAATATCATCAATGTAGACCCAAACAAAATGGTGGAGGTATTCGCTTAGGAGGTTTTCCATAATTCGCATAAAGGTGGCAGGCGCATTCATATCACCTTGTAACATAACTCGGCTAATGAAAGTTCCGAAGGGTGTTTTGAAACTGTTGTATCGTTCGCTTTCTGGGTCTAACCTTGTTTGGAAGTAGGCATCGCTTAGGTCAATCTTACTTCGGAATCTAGCCCGTCCAACTGCATTTAGTATCTGGGTTATGGTTTGGGATAGCGGAGCTGTCCATAACCGTATTTTCATTCCGTAGTTTGAGATCAACCAAGGGGCGGATTCTTTTGCCATCTGCTTTGGGTTGAACAAACATAGGAGCGGCACCAGGGGCTTCTGCCCGGTAGATGACTCCTCTTCTTTGTTGTTGGTTGATCCAATCACAAAGTGGGCTTTTGTATGCGTCAGGAATAGAGTAGGTGGGTTGGTTCTTGAGATTGGAAGGGTCTCGGAGGCGGATGTGGTGATTCACTTCTCTCATAGGTGGTAGTTCTTCGGGTATTTGATCAGGGAAAACATCAGAATACTCATCCAATAGTCGTAGGGCAGTTGTTTCACAGACTGCAGCTCGGTATTCTCCGCTTGTTGGCTTGCATGAGACTCTGACCTTCTGATCTGGGAAATCGATAGTTGATTCCCCACACCTGATTATAGCTTTGTGACGATTCAGGAAGGGCATGCCTATTAGGGCATCGTATTTGGCTAAATTTCCAACCAGCATTTCCTGGGGGGGTAGGACTGCAGAACCAAGTCGAATGGTCGCACTACAGGTTTTATGGCTTGTGGATCGTGATCCTTTTACTGCCATATTGACTGGTATGGGTTGGTTAAGGTCTCGGGTAGGGAGTCCATGGACAGAGACAAAGGCATTACTGATCATATCTCTTCCGATTGCACCAGTGTCGAATAGGACTCGAGCCTTTTTGCCATTGATCAGGATAGTGCCTTCTAGAGCAGTGTGTGTTTTGAATGTAGCTGGAGGTCGAACACTGTTGCATTCCACATCGATGTACCCAATGTGGATCTCTTCATATTCACTGGATGGAGCGTAATCGCTTTCAATATTGTTAGCCGACGCCTCTTTTTTTATAGCCTTTCCTTTTCCTTTCTTCGCAGGACAGTTCTTTGCCATGTGTCCTGTTTTTCCACATTCAAAGCATTCTCCCTTTTGCCGTCTCGATTCTTTGGAGGATTTTTTCTTCTTGAAAACTCATGGGGTATCGTCTTCAGAGTTGCTGGAGGCTTTGTGTCGTGGCTGGCTGTTCCTATTAGAGGATGTCTGTGTTTTGTAGGCCTTGGTCTCATGGAGAATGGCGTCCTTTCGTTCTGCTCTAGCACTTATTACTGCAATATTATCGCCGTCTTCCTCGAGTGGTTCTACCTCTCGCCGGAGGGTAGGGTGCATAGTGTCGTAGAATCGTCGCTTCAGGATGTATTTGGAGATACTTCCTCTCTCCATTCGATCCTTATACATTATTAGGTCCGTGGCCACATCGGTGATTCGTTTGACATGTGTTCCGTTAACTTGCTGGAGCTGGTTGAATTTGTTATATAGGAGGTCGTTGGTTATAGAGGATTGGAATCGTCCTTTCAAGTAATCGAGAACTGTAGATCCTCTTAATCTTACATTCCCGCCGAAGTCCTTATAGCATTGGTGGTATGCGTCGGTTGCCTTTCCTTCACAGAATGATCCAATGATAAGTCCGGTTGTAGGGTCTTCCACATCTTTTCCTTGTAAGAGTAGGAAATGTGAGAGTTCTGTGGCCCATCGTTCAAAAGCTTCAGGTTTGAGGTCTTTCCCTTCGCCTGTGAATTTCGCTGGGAGGTGAAGTTTAAACTTAGGGGGTTCAAATGCTGCGGGTACCTCCTCTTCTTCAGGTCTTGCCCGAGATTTCCCTCCTCCAGAAGGCCCTCCTCCTGTGCTAGCCATATCTGAATCGCTACTAGATTCGGGGTTGTTTGGGAGTTCAAAGGAAGGCTTCTTTGCTGGGGTAGAAGGGAAGTCTCCTGGAGGTTGTGTATCTTCCGTGATTGCCGGATCGCCGGGCTCTTTAGCAGAGCGCCGGGGTTGTTTCTTCCTAGTAAGGTCTTGCCGTGGGATTTGCTTCCCACTCCTGGTCGTCAAAGACTCTATCTTGGGTTTGAGATGAAGCCGAATATACTGAAATTCTGCCGCTTCTCTCCGCTAGCTTTCTGAGGTGGATATCGATAGGTTGATCAGGCCTAAATCCGGGGACAGGTTCTTAACCACTTGCTGAGGTTAAAAAAATGTAACGTGTTCGCAAGGTGCTAATCACGTTATCGGTAATGGATACGATAGTTGGCAGGTGGCCTGCTCTTCCTGAGAGGAGGCGAGAGCTGAGAACTAAAGGAGGCTTCGAGGGTGTACTGAGGAACAAAGAAGTAACCGTTCAACCAAGTATATTGAAATACTGTCTGTCGAAGTCTGCCTTTTCTATCGTAGAAACAGGCGGTCTTTAAATACACAAATCTGTTCATGTCTAGCATGAACGAAACTAATCAAAGGTATCAATTGATACTCTTTAGTAAAACTCTTTAAGTATCAAAGCGATACTTAAAACAAAACATAAAACAAAACCAAGTATCAAACGATACTTAAAACAAACCAAGTATCAAAGTGATACTTAAAACAAAACATAAAACAAAACCAATAACCAAGTACCCGTACCGGTTACAGTTGCAGAGATTTTATACTCATTTTGTCTAAATGATCCATGATATTTATAAGAATATCAGCAATGGAATGTTATACTGCATCAAGGTTCAAAACTCTCATTCAGACTGCGTAGTATCGACTGTAACTCTGGAGGATCTGCCGTGCAGTATCATTGTTATTCGAACGTCGTCATCCTTCTTTTATCTGCTTCTTAGATGCCAACTCGCTAAACTTAGTAGAATACTGTGTATGTTGCCAACCTACTACACATGGTTGCGAAAGTGACAAACTAGATGCATCTTAATGAAGTTAATATGAGACTCCGCTTGTATCAATTTTATGTATTCGTCATTCTCTTCTTCCAGGTTCTGCGCCTACATGTGAGACCGCTCAGATCGAGCCACAGATTGATCTACCAGAGTTCTCTGATGTTGTAAACCTCTTTACTGGTCTTGAAGCTTTGCCTCTATCTATTTAGACATTCTAAACTACAAGAAGATATCCTTCATCGAGTGAAACAGATTAAGATATTGATCTATATAATCAACTGTCTCATACGTATGGCTTCGATATTATGCTATCAGATTGAAATCGGGTAATGAACCGATTCAGGGAAGTGCTCATTTGAAGGGTAGGTGTTGGGTACTATCAGGCCGTCTCAAGGCGAGAGCCAGAACTCCTAAAAGACAACGTCTCAAGTACTTTATCTTCTTTCCTTACTACTGGGTAAACTTGTAGTACGCTTTGCTGGGTACAAAGAATCCCAGGTAGGGAGGTAAAGTTTTCCAGGCATCATCAAACGCCTCCAGCCTTGCATGTTTCTTAAGAAATCCCTGAACCCAATCCATCATGTGTTTGAATAGTCAGAGGTAAACAGTGTGGAGCAGATCTGGCTAGTGTAGGCCAGTAGGTAAAATACGCAGTAGTCCATCAAAAACATTTCGACTTATCTTGAGACTGAGACTATCAAACGTAGTGTGGATGTTGCCTGACACAGGCTTTCCTGAGCCCTTCTGAACTTCTTGTTCCTGGCACTTATATCTCGCATAATCTCTTGCTGGGTACCTCACCCAAGTGTTGGATCCTAACATATCTGCAGGTATCTCACACTTGGGACAGGGGTTGGATTTTACCCCTGTAGTGCAACATTTTCCATATGGTCCACAATCTACGCTGCAGGGATAGGGAAACATGTCTGTATTTTTCTATCTGCACAGTCAATTGTTACACTATCGAGTATGGCCTCTTACAAGGACTCGAATAGGAGTTTGAATACAGCTTGTAGTGTGCCGGCATTGATTTGTCTCTGTAGTTAGATTGCGGAAGAAAACTGTAGGAGCTTGGACGGGACTGGCAATAGCGCCAGAAGCAGAACTGCCATTGATCCAGGTCAGTTACGGATGGTAGACAGAAGATTTCCAGCTGTGATATACACTGGCCTCGCCTTCTTATTAGTGGAGAAGTTGGTGAGATACGTTTAATCTGATATCTCAATAATCGGAACCACAGTGATGCTAGGTGGAAGTATTTCCTGTTATGGGTTTACCTCTGTTTCTGTCAAAATGGGTGCAATTGCTGTTGGCAGGGTACTTGAACATCCTACTACCAGTCCGCTGCATGCATTTCCGCATATACTCTTTGTTCATTGGGATCACATTCAAGTCGCGGCATGTAAACAAAATCATCTGTGTAGGCTTTTTGACAAAGAAGATATCGGACACAGTCTAGAATATTACAGTAAAAGAATGGCAATGTTCTTGTACTATCCTGGACCTGGGCCTCGAACCATTGTAGATATGAGCTATACAGATCTAGTGAGCAGAGGTAGTTCTCGAGTGTATGCATCGAACAATAACCAATGTCTACCACATTACTGAGACCACTTGAAAAGTATTCATTAATCTGTACCTTAGATATCTTGCTTTGTATGAACCAAGATACAAGTTTAAAATTGTGCACGCTATCAAATGGCACCCACGAGTCCTCACACAGATCTCTGTGTTCTTCGGCAAATCTCCTCATATCTCCAATAGTTTCTCCTGGGTGGGAATAATACTCAGGTTTACTCGGCGCTAAAGAATCATCGACCTAATTCAGTGATTCCGTGTCAGACTCATGTGCAACCCCATCATTAATGGTATCTGGTTGGTAGGTGATGGGGTCGGGGTCGAATTCATAGAGGGAATCAGGCTGATTGCTCTCATGATCTGGGGCGTTATGCGGCAATCGGTGGGATTCCATGCACTGGATACTCTTCGATGAAGAAGTACCTTGTATGTAGGGCATGAGGAGAGTGCTGATGTCGGCATGCGCAGTTTGCAGATGTCTCTCATACAGGCCAGGACGGGGATACTTCTGGTAACAAAATAAACATTTGGTAGGCATTGTGGGACTAAGGTTAGTGGATTTGGAGAAGCGTGTTTGTATGATGAGGTGCAAGTAGAAGGCTTACTGTTCTGTGTGTAGATTCAGATGTCAGCTAGGGTCAAATTTGGATGACCCACGACTTAGCTAATGGTCGACCCGGTTTAGCATATGGTTTGCATGTATTATGTATCTTCGACTATTCCTTTTTGTTATACGGTTTCATGAGCACTTGGACTGTGATATTCGGTTTTATGAGCTCATGGATCGGAGATGTCCTGCTTTTCAGTCCACAGGTGTACAATGTCCTATTTTCAACTTAAAACACAGGTAGGGTGGAGATGTCTGGAGCGCCTGGACTCCAGATTACACGCAAGTATGGAAAATATTTCAGCACGCCTTGAATGTCGGGAACTGAGCTTGGATATTTAAACTAAATTAATCATGACCAAGGGAAGGTCACTTCAGTCACAACAGGAAATAAATCCACAATATTCATGACATCTATCATACTCACAATATCAACACTTAGAACAAACCAAAAGATATTGTGTAAAACAATAACAATATACAATATGTCCACTTACCAATTGTTCCAAAGGGACATATGACTCTGCTAGAACCCTTCTACCAGCTTCCAGCCATTGCTATTGTTGGAGAAATTACGCCTGTAAGAGCCGGTAACCAAAATATCAACACGTAGAAGACATTGCTTAACTTTACTCCAGATAATACAGGAAGACAGCTCTATATGGTGTGACGAAATACCATCAAAGGCCAAATGTTAGCAAGGAACTTTACAAATAACAACACATTCCCAAATGCTGGTTTCAGTGAGCGTTTTTAGTGTGTGAGGGGATTATGTCCTGCCTGTGATTGTCTTATAATAGCAGGGGCTAGTGACCTGCCCCAGAAGCGACAGATCGAAGAAGCCATCATTATGCTCATTAAGGTCTGTGGTAAGAATTTAATGGACATTCTTCTGAAAAGTTCAGTGCCTCAACTGGCGCCAGGCACCCCAGCAATCATTCCGGTACATGTCACTATTAATCAGCTATTGCTGCCACCTTGGGCAACAGCCTAATAGGGCGTGAATGCACAACAAGGTCCTGCGCTACAACATGAAGTAGCCCATGCAATGCAAGATGACCAGGTTGATGGGGATGGTGAGGATGACGAGGCTGATGGCAATACTGGTGGTGAGACTGGTGACCTGATTGACGTAGATAGATGACCTTTCCCCGGATTGGGCCAGGAGGATGATGAGGATGGCCAGGACCTCTATAAACCACCTACTACAAATATATATCATAAACATGTACTGAAAGGAGTTCCGGCTATACAAGAAGGGCAGAATGCACCTGAACGTCCTTCACTTGCATGCCCACCCTAAGCACTACCTGTTAATGTTTCAACCAGTTAGTTTATTTTCCTACAAGTTGTTGAAGTCGAGCTTCTACTTACTGACAAATGAAATATAGATTGGGGTACATTACTTGGGCGCCCTCGTGTAGTTCATATAGTTTGGGTCCAGCTCTTATTATGTGGTACGGGTTTAGACAGTGTACAAAAAAGGTTGGCTGAAGCTTCACCTGATTATCAATCCATTTATTGGCGAGCCCCACACATCTCCGGAATCTGATTTGGTGTGTTGGATTCCTCTAATCTTCCAGGGTTATGCGCCATGATCTTGAGATGGATACTAGCATGACTGGTTCACTATATGCTCGACGCTATGGGTGAAGGAGGTAGGTTACTGCGCCAGCTTTCTGCACAACACTTATCACAGTGGGACTTCATTTTCATTAAAAATGGTGAATCGATGTGTACCTGGCTACTCTCAAATCCTGTGTGGCAGGATCTGTTGGATCTCTTAGTATATTGCTACCATGATGAAGGTGACACATGGCTGGAGATGCCAGTGCTATAGGGGTATGCATATGCTGATGAGGATGCGATATTTGAACTTGGTACCGAACTAGATAGAATCACAGGTCAGCTGCATACTAGAGCACCTATGTCAGGCATAGGAGTGGCTGGTGGTCAAAATAACAACCGTTGGAGAGAATAGGCTCAGAAAAAAGACATGATATTCTCGGTGACTGTACCATGCCAGGATGCATATCATGCAAGTAACAATAAGATAGACAAAAGTCTGACAATCTCTGCACCCATACCGAGTGCAGATATACCTAATCATTCAGATGAGGATGAGATGCAAGCTTTCCTTTCTGGTGAGTCATATCTGGAATCATCTGTTATGGAAATCTGTTTATCTCTCCCATATCGTGTCTCATTGCAAATAACAATCTGGACTCTCCTGAATAGACAATAACCCTCCAGTTTACTTAGACCTCGTAGAATGTTCAAGAATGTACTGAAGCGATACACCTTTTTTGAACTTGTAAACATTCCCACACAGAAGCTGAAGAAGCTGCACCTGGCTCTAATTCCGGACCATGATGTGATGGATTGGACACTGTGGGTGTTCAAATAGCAGTCAGCCTGGATCATGTATTAGTAGAGTGTTTTTGCAGTGGATTTGTGAGAACAATCGCGAAGTCATCCTTCCTTCCGCTTGTCTCATATATCTGTCATTCATTATGCTTCTCATGAAGAATAGTATGGTATCTCCCATTTCGTATCCTCCATTGCCAGATATTCTAAATTGTGTATCTGGATCACCCTTGGTGTATGTTGACCTAATCCCTGTTGTAGATATCTTGGCATGTAGACATCTATATGGCTCAAAGGTTTTGACGCCAGTGGGCAGGACCAGTGTGTGGCTTAAAACCTTATGTTGTAAACCTTAGAGCAATTACTTCTAGGACCCCATTCAGATCACGATACGTTTAGAATTATATTAGTATCTATATCTATACACAAAAACCTCCTGTCACTCTGAAGACAAAGTAGTTAGTCTGTATAGTCGGCACAATTTCACATCGTTGCACAATGACAGCACATGTGTGGTTTATCAGTACACCCCATCCCCCCCGGGCACTTAGCGTTGTTTGTGTGTATACCCCATTAGAGCATAAGACATTGAACATCCTCCCCCAGACCTCTTATCCTGTACCTATAAATCCCCCCTCAGCCACCTCTCCCCACCTCTCCATTCCTCACCAACATCTCTCATCAACGTCCTACTTCTATTTCCAACTCCATTATATCAACATCTTTCTTCGATTTGTCCTCCTTCCCACAAGCTGTGAATCATCTTTTTTTGTTTAAAAAAAAGAATATTTCCCATCTGCCGATTTCGGTGATATCTTTTTTCAAAAATACTCCTCCCCCCGAACAGAGAAACAATGCCCTGTGAGCCCCAAAGACTCCCAGTGCAAGTGACCAAGTATGCTCTATCTAACCATTGACTACTGACACTGAGAATTATTAACATAGCTTTTTTAATATAGACATCCTGCCGCCCTACTCCATGAAAGTGACACGAGAAGATGCAAGTACCAACCTCTGCCATCAGACACCGGTTGCAGACGGGCTATGCTGGGCAAGTAAGCAATCATCCCCCCTTGTTGTCATAGGTGCCCTTATATAGAGATAACCTTTTATGAACAGTGATGTGAGCCTGGAGGGAGAGGAGAGGCCGCCCTTTGAGCCGGCAGTGAAAGACTACAAGTAAGTGAAAATCGTAAGCTATAGGCATTTGCAGGAATCAGTTTAACTAACTGTCCTACTTCAAACACCAGGCACTACAGTGACATTGCATACACCAAAAGCTGGTGTGGGTTCGAGAATCTACACACTACCACTACTCCTTATTGAAGGTGCCGTGAGGATCTCTGAGCCCACATGACAGTATACTTGATAGACCCCTGCCTCCTGACTGACTTCCAATTGGAGTATGTCCGAATTGTGGCCTGCTCTTTTCCCCCCGTGACCACCTGGATTAAGTTGGTTAAAGATGAGTACCGGACTGACGACATCGGGGAAGTTGAATATCATCAGAGGATCATGGTGCGGGATATGGCCAACACACATCAGATGATGAACAAGCATCGTCTTGCAGAGTGGGCCTTCCTGGCAGAGGTCGAGGGACCTCTGAGTAAGGATTCCCATCTATCTATATTCTGCTATATTCATGGTAACTCATTTTATAAGTGGATTAACCTGATTGGTCCTCCCCATATCGCTCATGAGCAATACGGATCTACATTATTCGGTGAATAGGGACTCCTCAGGAAGGGCACCTGTTTTTTAGCTATCTCTGGTATGCCACTGACTCTGACCAGTGAATTGCCTGAGGGGTCATAGTATCAGCAAGCATAAAGAATTATGTTCGAGGTTGTCAAGGGCCAATGAGTGGAGGAGGTTCAGGCTCAGATCCTAGAGCCTGCCAATAGCAAATACCAGTTTTTCGACCTCAAGGTCTAGGATCGCCATTGGCAAGCAGGAGATATCGGGGGGGCCATTGTGGCAGAGGAGGAGAAGGAGGACAAGGAGGACAAGGAGGACAAGGAAGAGGAGGTCGAGGAGGAGGAGCAGGAGCAGGAGCAGGAGCAGGTCGTAGAGCTGCGTTTTCTACAGTGCTGGTGTGTGCTACAAATCGTTGTTGTGGAGGTAAGTTTCTAAGCATTCATATCTAGAACTGTTGTCCCTAGCTAATAATATACATTGGATGAAGACTTGTTCGCCCCCGGTCCCTCGAAACCCCATTGCACTACCCATCCTGACTCTGGATGCATAGCAGCCATGGTGATTGACAATGTAAGTTTCTAACCTTCACAAACCTTCAACTAATGCCTTTGTTATTATCTATATCTAATAACAGATATAGGATGAAGTCCTGTTCACCCCTGGCCCCTCCAGACCCCACTCTTCCACCAATCCAGACCTCCGGCCTTTACTGCTCTCTGAACTGGAGAAGCTCCGATCCATGATGGAGCTTGTCTGAGAGAACCCTTGAATGGCAGAGTATCTCTAAACCCCCAACCTCAGGCCAGACCCTGTTATAGGCATGACGGTGCTGAAGACAACTCTTCCCCACTTTCTTCTGAGAGTAGTGCTGAAGGAGCAACTCCTACCCACCCACTAACTCCTCCCATGATTCTACTGGCACCCACCCTCTCCTATCCTATGACCTCTGTTCCTACCCTGTCACCCCCCTCGACCTCTATGGCTATGCCCTCTCTGATGGCTCCCCTGAACCCCTGTCCTACTCTTGCCTCTCTTCTGAGTTCTGTGACTATGACTGACTGCCTGGCACTGGCCACTCCTGGCCCTACTCTGGTACCTCTCTCTACTTCTGTGGTTACGACTGGTCTGCCCACTGCTATCACCTCGCCTGTACCCTGAGATTCACTGGCGCCTGGCTCTCCTAATTCTCACTCTCTTGTAGCTGATAAAATACCAACACTAAGCCACAGCAGCAGACATTGGACTGCTAGAGGGTGATGCTGGATTTGCCATATTTTCTTCCGTTTCTTTTTTTTTGTTTTACTTTCTCGGGTTTCTTTTCTTTGCTTTGCTTTTTTATGTTCCTTTTTTTTGTTTTTTATTTAGATTCTCGATGACTGTGTGCAATTTTCACATAAGGGTGCATTTCTCAGCTGGTGATTAATCGTAATAGTAATGATACCATTTAGGCTCCTTGCATCCGCCTCATGTATTTCTTACTGGCCTGACGTAGTATGAAAGTAGTAGTGGCCGTAGTAATTGGCCTCCTCAGACTGTACTTGAATATTGCTAGTGTATTGTGTTGATGAATTCTGTACATCTTACATTTTGAGTTCTGAACTGGACTGGCATTGGGCAGCTGTCCTGTCGATTAGCTTGGTGGCCTTAAACTAATATACCTTTTAGACACGTGAAGAGGAGGTTAGATAGCTCTAACTCTTTTTAGGTGTGGCGTGTATTTAGCGAGAAATAGTTTCGCTAATTGACTCTGTTTATAGCTAGATCTTGCTAAGCCTTCTGCCTTGGTGACACCTACATTTCCCATACTTTACCAGTGCGCGAGTCTTGAATCTCCCAAGATTTGGGAACCTGGGGTCTGGATCATGAACATAATTATTGATGTCTCTAAATCGCTTTGAGGGGAGTCGTTCGTCCGATACTGATTTGGTTATGTGTTTCGCTGTGGAGAGGATTTTCACTGCTCCTAATAGTTTAAAGCTTTAATCATGGGCCGGTAAAAATCCGGAATATCTTGATTACAAATATAATATTGAATGCGCATGAGATATCGTTTTGCAAGGGAATCCTATACTGAGTGATAGTTGATGATTACGCTGCCCCTAACTCTGGGCCTAAGGCTAAGCGTTTAAGATCCTATGCGTAGTATTCAATGCCAGTCAACAAGATAAACGCCTCCCCTACCACATAGCAGATTCGAGATTTATACAGTTTGCATCCTCAATACTCACTTACCTGACATTCATGAACCTGTTATAGGATGTATAAACAATATCTAAACAAGACATGCAGTCAACAAATTCTCAGTGGGAAATCTAAATAGATGTAGATGCGACGCCTCATCCGACAAAATGGGATTGGGAAAGTCGATATCAGCAACACAACCGAACTACTACGGCACCTCACTGAACATATTATTGAACCATCAATTGTCACGTTGAACCCTGTCTCCTCCACTAATTGTAAGCATACAACTAGGAAGACCCTAAAAACACCCTTAGACCACCACTATAAAGACCACAGAGTATACTGAACCTGAGATAGAACCTTTAGGAATAAGAGCTATGGAAACACTTTATCTTAGTGAGGATAGCAGTGATAAATACCACAACTCACAGGGATCGGATAAAATGGAATCGGACACCGAACCTGATCTCGAAGATATCAATATTCCTGACAGCTCTGGGCCACGAGGGTCTGATGAGTCACAAGCATCTAACAGACAGTAAAATGATCACATACTGACAGTCTGGATTTCTACCATTTCCGGAATACAATGTACCAATCCTGCACAGGGGATACCAAGACCTCATGGGTGAATAATTTGCAGCAGGCCCTACAGTCCTCCCATATTTCCATCATCATTGGAAATATTCCATGATTCTCATCACGACTGGGTGGCAGGACGACTTGTTATCAAGTAAATCACGGTGCAACCTAGAAACAGGGGCAGAAGGGGCGATATTAAGCTTAGCAAAGTTACTCATTCTGGGGTACATACTGTTCGAGGACCTACTCATAAATACTGTTGCATGGGCCAGTCAGGTGCTCAAAGTCTGGCAGGATGCAGTAGAAGAGCGGGGACATACTGAAGATGTTGGATCATCGGAACAGTCCAAATATCAGGCAAGTCCTCATGGCCAGGCGTGATGGTGCGCAGTATGCACTACTAACAAATAATGATACACCAAAAATACTCAGTGGTACGATCTCAGTTCGTATACTATGTAAAGAATTATATTGTCAAGTTATATGAACTACTAGAGGAGCTGACAGTAATAGAGTGTAGTGTGGATTATCTGCTTGAACAAGATAAGTTTATATGCGACCCAAAAAGGTATGAGGTTTATTTACACCTGGTAACAACCCCATAGCGACTACGACTAATTATGAATAACCCTGACGCAGAACCTGACATTGCGTTTCACTGTGCTGTAAATTCCAGATGCGATTTATGGTAAGTATTTCGTGGGAAAGAAAGTGCATGGGATTATTGATACCGAATTTCTTAAGTAGATCAATAGCGCTATGATCTGCTTGACGTGTGACATAATCTGTTATACAATGCGCGCATGGAAAATGGAAATCTATCAGGAGCCAAGGGACTTCAAGCCCAAGGCAGTTGGAGGTAAGATTCCAGCACTCTCGTACCACATGATTTGCTACTAAGCCACTAACTTGTCACCAGACACAAAAGATCTTTTAGTATAACAGAATAAAACATTGGCAAAGTACCCACCGAGGGTCCAGGATACAATTGTCAAATATATATAGTGGACAATCCAGAAGATTATTGAGTAGATTCACGTTGTACAGCAAGACCACCATAAGGGGTATGATGATGACTGCAGTGCTCTCAGCACAGAGCTCGAGGGTCAAATAAGCAACCAGATACCCTTACTACCTGTGCCACATTAGACTAGGCTGGACCGCTTTGTCCTAGTAGAGTGCTGGGAAGATCCAGTACAGTCACAAGACCTGGACATGTTATTTGATTATAGCCAGACGTCGATTGCATAGGCACTGGGGCTTCTTGGCCTGGTTGCCTGTCGCTTAGCCTCGAGGAATCTGAAGAAGGCCAAGGACAGCTAGTGGGATTTGGTGATTGGCAGCTAGACGTTAACAGGCAGGAGCCCAATAAGAGTCACCCAGGGTAATTAATGGAGATTATGGACATGTAAATATCACTTTTAATAGATTTATTTTTCAGGCTGAGTTGATGTGCGGTATTGATAGCGAAGAGCGAATAGTAGATGAATAGAAGTATATATAAAAGGAAAATTAAAATTGGGTGCAATATTCAACTGTACTAGTAGAATTGAGTGCGACAACGATGTAATACATAAAAATATCTGCAGGAGGATGGGAGGATTATAGGAATGGGGGTAGAGCTGGGGACGGGTTAGGAAGAATTTGGCACATGCTGAAGGCATTTAGAGGAAGTTCAGATGACCGATAGTGCGAAACAGGATGAGAATGCAGGGGCAAGGTGAATGTCTCGGCGAGGTAAGTGTAGGGAGAAAGACTCTAGATGTAGAAGGGGAACATTATGGCATCTAGATAGTACAGAAGGGTGGAGTGGTCCAGACGTTAGAATGTCAGGCAAATAATATCATGTTGGAATGAGTGAGTCAGGGATGTAGTCTGGATAGAACCCTGGTGGAATGACATTACCTTGACACAGGCAGACCAATCAGACGTTATCCTGATATAGGCAAGCAGAGTTTGATATCAATCAGACATGAGTTCTGAGGATCAGAGGTTGTCTGGATGCAGATGCCAGTATATGGGGCATTGTTGGGATGCAGAGAACATAGGAGCCTGTGTCAGGACGTCTTCAGGACATGGGTTGGGATGTAAGAAAAGTCAGGATGTGACGACCAAGCGACGTTAGATCCTGATTCGTAGTTTACATTTTCCATGTCCCGTGTGTCAGATGCACAGGATGCATAGGACACAGGTAATTATTATTACTGATGTGTGGAAACTTACTGTCAATGAAAATCTAGGGGGAGGTATTTGTCCATAGGGTTGATGGGTAGAGATAAGCACACCAGGTACAGGATAGTTACTCTCCACTTCTGCAGCAAGATAATAGGTATAGAGGTAGACAGGCCTCACAGTCCAGGATAGAAGTAGGGATTAAGGAGAAACAATTAGTAATCCAGCAAAGTACTTTGTTTCAGTATATGGACAACCTATCGAGTGTGGCGAGATTGGTGGCAAAGAGGTCAGCACCATAGGTGAGGATCAAGAGTAGTAGACTAGTGGTAAGTTGGTGGTCCATGTAAGATGAGATATCCATACCTGAAGGAGAAATGCTCTTGACCATACTGAAGGCCCTCTGGGCCAGGCCTAGCTGTATGAGGAAGTGGGTAGTTGTTTCCAGTGAGAGGGTAAACCAGTAACTGAGCTACTTCAAAACCTTGAAGGAATAAATAAGGTCTATGTTAAAGACAATGAGTATTTTACAGATTAGGTGATGATCTTTAGAAGTATACTAGTGTGGGAGTTCTGTCTTGGAGATGGAGAAGGCTACTAGAACCTTGGGTGCGTTGTGTGAAAGTAAAGAAAAAAATGCTAAAAAAAATGTACATTCCCCCAATAAGAACTAGTAGAATCAGTAATATGAAAATCATCAACGTAGGAAAACATAACCCCTTGAGGTATGGAAATATGCAAATCAGATACATAGATCAAAAAACAATAAAGGAGAGATAGGGTACTGTAAGGGGTGCTAACAGAAATATAAGAAAAAACCTTGAGTGAGCTGTGAAAAAGCAGGTGGCACTGCTGGTCCATGAGAAAAGACCTGACCCAGCCAACTAGGTAGGTGGGTATGTTTTTTGAGAGAAACTTTAAAGTTAAAGTAGAGGTGGAGATGTTGTTAAACTCTGTATTGATATCAAGGAAGGGTGAAGAGAACATGGACAGAGGAAACTGCCTTATTCAAACCTCTTGAACAGGGTTACTGAGGCAGTGAAAGTGGAGAGGTGGGGTAAGTAGCTGTACTGATGTGAGTGGATGTGGCCAATAGACCTGTCAATAAATACCAGTGTAATGGCCATGATTCTTGCTACGATTTTGGAGACCCTCTTAAGTAATAGAATTATCATGAAGGATGTGAGGGTAGAGTAATCCAGCTTGCTTGGTTTAGGAAGAATGATGCCATTGGTCCTTTAGAGAGCTAGTAGGTAGTATCTAAGAGCTAAGAGCAGGCTCAGGAGCTGTACCAGGATAGCAGAGTTGAGAGCTTTAACCCTTTTCCACACACCGTAGGAGGTAGAATCTGGACCAGGGATGGAAATATTTGATAAGTGAGATACTAATCTCGCAATCTGCTGCATGGAGACTGATAGTTTATTGGGCTACCAGTGTTGAAAGATAGTAGATAGGAGAGCTGGTGGTAATGAGACTCCCTGGAGAACTATTACAGTTATTTAAACTTATACCCATACCGGTGTTAAGAGACTACAGCTGTAGGAATAGCAGTAGACCAGAGTCTACCCAATAGAGGTACTATTAGTTAGATATCTCAGCTGGACATGCTATCTCATACTAAGAAGTACATATAAACTAGTAAGGAGTATTGGTTACCCTACTGGGTAGGATAAATAAAGTAGTTAATTTGGGGATTATCCTGGATTGTGGGATGGTAAGTCTGGATAGAGTTACCCAACACTGTAGAGTAACTGTGAGTGTTGTTACCCTACCTTTCAATCAGAGTTACCCTGCCTTGGCTGCTGGGTTACTCAGCTCTAGAGCCAAGTTATCCTACCTTGAAAGTAACTTGATAGGGAGGTCTTCAGGGAAAGTTACTAAATTGTTTGTCACATGAAACTACAGAGGGTATTATAATCTCAGATTGTACAGATCACTCATGCAGAACTAGTTGAGCTCTGAACGAGTTGTAACTTGGAGGTGTGGTAGATAGCTCCTCTCTCCAGTCTCAGTATAAGTCTCTTACATCATGGGCTACAGCCTGGAAGGTTACTGTAGGTCTAGTAAAAGTAGACAAGTGGAGACAATCTGGTAACACCATATATGCTCATGCTGTTTGATAAATAGGACAATGTTTGCAGGATACATCAGAAGGCAGAGAGGATCTTTGGAAATAGTTTTGAGATGGTTTCGTGCAAAATGGACCAGAACTGACATAATATTACTACTTAGAGGTTAGAAGTAGTGAGGGAGGTTACCATAGGCCTATAGGTAAGGTAACTGAAGTTGGTTGCCATGAAAGTGTAATAGTATTAGAGAATTGTCAAGGACTTTAAGACACTGGTTTAAGGACATAATAAGACCTACTTCTAGAAGGGTTGACTGTAGATAGTGCCCACTGGTAGTCAGCCTCTAAAGAAGTTTATTGGAAGAGTTATATGGTGATTATCCGGAATTATAGGGAATTGAATGGAACAGGATAGATGTTCAGAGGCTGCAGTTGCTTGTAGAAGACTAAGTATATATGGGTAGAGAGTTCCATAGTTGGTATTGTATCCACTGGAGCATAACTGCTCACCACTGAAATGTCTGTAATAAGAAGAGTTTTTTCTCCTACAGTTGCATTGTAGATTTAGCAGCTAAACCACTACTGTCAGGTGAATGTTAGCAAACTACAGAGTAGTCTAGCTCACTATAAAGAATCTTTGGTCTGACCTGTAGAGGTTAGCTAGACAGGCCTAGGGAGTTGAGTACTCGCAAATGCAGAGTGGTAATGGGTAGCAACTGGCAGTATATAAAATCTACTCAAGTATATACGAGTTTTCCTTGATTCTGGCAATCAATTACCTTTGGAGATCAGGACTTAATTGAGTAAATCTGTGGCTTAACAATATTTAGTTTTACTATTTTGTTTCTTTAAACTCAATTGATGAGAGGTTGAAATTTTATTATGTTTGTTGCCAGAAGAATTCATCTCGGTATGGTCTCAATTGTTTGATACATCTTCACAGAGAGAGCCACAGTTACACTGGCCTCATATTAGGCTGAAACAACCTGATAGAGTTCAGAGTTGTTGGGGTCAATTAAGATTAGTTTCGATAGAGAGAGATCATCTAAGAAGGCTCAGATTATACTGGTTTTGTTAAAACTACTAAGAGAGAAATAAAGTTGGTAAAGTAGGATAGAATTGTAAGAACAATATTATATTGTTAAGGTCTCTTCCCCATTCTATGATGATGTCTAAAAGTGTAAAAGGCACTTCGGTATTTATATTCCGCATCTGAGTGTTCGTGGATTGTATTTATCTATTATACAACTATGTACTACTTTGATAATAACTCACAACATTGGGTAATTCTTCAAAGGTCCAAGCACCTAAAGCCCTAGAAAATTACCACACCCTCTTTGATAATCACGATATTGCTAACTAGAAACTATGCTGTTCACAATTGTAATTATCTGATTGTTAGAGTCTTTAGACTTATGGTCCAGTTCTCAAGTCGAAATAAGATGGCCCCAATTGTCACTATCATTGATGAAATGATCAGTTTCATCTGGGGGTTGTATTTGTAGAGGTGGTCATAATTGTAACCTTCCTAGGTCACCTGACTTCAAACTTCCATAACACTATATCTAACCATGAGATATCTTCCAAAGAATATTCTACTAATTTGCAGCCAGCAATTCTACCAAATTGATAGATAATCCCGTGGTCAGCAGCTTTTAGTTGCTTTGGCAAACTGGGTTTCAATCAGCGTTCTGGTATTGGGAACCATTCCTACAACTACTGTGCATCCCTGGACACAGTTATAATACTCCGGGAAGTCCATTGGCTTCTGTGGTAGTGTTCCACAAAGTTTTAAAGTTTTCTGGTAATTGTAGGCTGGGTACGAAGGTATTAATTACTTATTGGAGTCTATTAACATTTGATACCATATCTTTGTGCAAAAACATCCTGTTACCACCTGTCTATACCAAATATATCACATCTTTGAAGTCTAGTAACCTTGTAAGTTGTTGACGAGGTTACTCGTTTCCATGTTCTGGACTTAGTGTCACCAACTGGATTGTGACAAGGCAGATTGATGAGGTGAACCAAAGGTTTTCACATGACTGGCACTTGCGAGTCATCAGTGTTTATTGTTATGTGATCACTCACAGATGTGAGTCACATGATATTATGACTTTCACATGTGACTCAAATTTATAAGTCACAAGTTTCACGCATATGATGCACTTAATATACATGACTTATTATATGGATTATGATTGGTTTAGGCAGGTTAAGCAGTTAACTTATATGAGTCAATTAAGGATCTCACATAACTCATAATTGTGAGTCACAGGATATGGTGACATGAAGTTAGGAGTCACACAGGATGAGGGTTGGGTGAGGTGTTTGTATAAATAGCAAGGTTTAGGGACCTTCAGTACAGCATGCTCCGTCGCTCCTATCACGCTCCGTTGCTCCTATTTTCCTCCCACATAGTTTGGCAACACCACGTCAACTATCGTGGACCCTCCCACTCCCCTCTGCCCCCTCGATGGTTCCTGCCTAGGGGCACGGTTAACTCTACCATCCTCTCCCGCTTTGGCCTCGCTTGTCTCTTGTCTGCTTGATGGGGAAGTTATCTGGGCTCGCCCAGTAGTCCTGTCTTGCTAAGAGGGGCTCGCTTAGCTTTGGCACGGTCGGTTTCCTCTCTTCGCTTCTGGACGGCACTGGTAGTGGTGGACATCCTTCTCCCCACTTGCACGATCCCCGTTGGGGAATGCTTCGGCTAGTAACTTTGGGGTCTGTCTCGCGGTGAGATTTGACCATGTCCTCCTAGTCGCTCAGTTCAAGTTTGGTTGCCTTCCTCACCTCGCCCTTCCTTCTCCCTGCCGCCGGTGGGATCCCTTCCACTAAGTGACGTTATCTCTTGGAGAACAAGGGACTACATGACAGATGCGGTAATACGTCGGTTCGGTCTACGGTCGGGTTTGCACTGGGGCCTTTGGCCCTACCTCCACTTTCCACTTTGGTCGCGTCAGCTTGCACCCTACTGCATTCCCTCCTTGGCTGGTACCGTACTACCTCCTTTCTTTGGTTGGCATCCTACTGCTGGGCGGCACCCCCTCTGCCGTGCATTTATTCCTTGGGCCTGGCACCGTGGCCTCTGTTCTCAATTGGCGGGCCATAGTATTGCACTATATCTGTGGCCTAGTTGGTTGGGGGTGCTCAGCCTTAGGGCTCGTTGCCGGCTGCCCACTTCGGGGGCGGTTCTTTAAATAACGGCAAATCTGGTGGTACGGTGGGCAGTGGTTATTTTCTTTTGTGGCCCTATGGGTCTTGTAGTTTATGGGATGGAGTTTTTCCTTATGCTTTCCTGCCTAGCTTGTTTGGTTTCCTTCCTGTTGGCTACGTGTAGTTAGTGGGTGGGGTTTTCTTTCAGGTGAGGAATCTTCTTGGGCTTTTGGTTGGCTTCTAGGCGAGACCCTTTAGAGTTCAAGTCGTGAGGCCTGCAGGCTGGGCACCTGAGCTGGTCGCCCTTGGAGTGTGTGCGGTTGGGCCCATACCAGAGGGTCTTGGGGGTACGGATTTTCTCTTGGTCCGGGGTGGAGGGGTTTTCTTAACGCCATAGCTAGCTCTGCATGCGATGTTCTTGTACCTTAAACAAGTAACTAAATGATTTTAAAAAAAAAAAAAAAAAAAAAAAAAAGGACCTTCAGTACAGCACCCATATCAATGCGGCTCTCTTCCGGGGCTCAGCACTTTTAATACCTACGCGACTCTGGCCTACAAAGTTCAAACTCTGCAACGGCCCCAGCTGGTTGCGTCCACCTTATTCCTTGATATCAAGGGAGGCTTGGATAATGTCACTCCTAATGACCTCTTTCATATGCTGCGCTCAAAGGGCATACCTCCATACCTCTGCTCCTGGGTGAGGTCCTTCCTCACAGGAAGGCAATGCCGTCTCGTTTTTCAGGGATCGCCAAGGGTCTTCAAACCCGTTCAGGTTAGCACTCTGCAAGGATCGCCAATATCACCCCATCAGTTTGTTATCTATGTCTCGTCCCTCCACTTTCCAGTGCCGCGTAGGTTAATCCTGTCTTATGGGGATGACTTCGCGGTTACTGTTACCTCCAACCCCTACAGGAGGAATGTCCAACGCCTCCAACACCTAGTAAAGATGTTGACTCAAAGGGGTAGGAGTCTTGGGGTCTCCTTCTCCATACCCAAAACTGAACTCATGCACTGGAGGACGCCCAGACAAAGGGACCTCGCAACCACTCTCCCAAGAGTTATTGATGGACTCCTGTTCCGCCCCTCCGGGATGGTCCATTGGCTCGGCCATTGGTTTCAGCTGGCATCTTGTTCTCTCAGGTGGGCTAATGGCACCCACTTCTCGAAACGTTTAGCACTTGCCCTGGGTGCATTCTCCATACTTAAAAGGCTATCAGGGCCAGGGAAGGGGCTCGCGCCCTTCCTCTGCTATAGGCTAGCGTCATCCCTCCTCACACCCATACTCCACTTCGGGGCAGATCTTTTCTCACCCTCTGCAATGATGACCGACCGGCTTGCTGTCTTTTGGAGACAGGTCCAGCATTGGGTTGCCAACTGTTTCTCGGAAACTCCCACCGGTATCCTCCACTGCAAGTTGGCCCTCCCCCCGATACAATGTCTCATTGAACACCGACAGTGCCTGGCGGCGCTGCGGATGGTGTGCCTCCCCCCAGAAAGAAACCCGGCAACTGCACGGCTGCACTGCTTCTTCCTTACAACCTCTTGTTACCGATCCCCAGAGGACTACCGCGCCCTGACGGTGGGGTTAACGCCAGGCTACAGGCCCCTGAATTGGAAAACCCCTGAGCCATCCCCTCCGGAAAGGAGGCATCTCCGACTTGACGCAATAGCCCACTGTGTGGTAAAGCTTGACGGTCATCTTGCTAGGGTCTCACCAGCGTCGCCTGCCCTCATTCCTGAGTCCTTGTTCTCTACGGCACCTGACAACCCTCCTTTTCCAGCCCTTAAGAAAGGCTGTCATCAGTTCCTCCTAAACACTTTGACCAAACAATACCCACCACCTCCCAGATACATCTACTCGCCCACTCTGGCACCGCACCCCTTCATAGGATTGGAGAAATTCATAGCGGGCAGGATCCACTAGATGAGTTGAGGAAAGAGCTACCTGGCTGGCCACGATGATCATGGAGAGACCAAGAAGCCCTCAACATGTGCCCCTACTGTGAGGAGGAGCCTGAGTCCTTCCACCACGCTATTCTCGAATGCCCATTACATAAAAGAGCCAGAGACACCCACCTCCCGGGAGTCGAGTGCCTTAACGAAGGGGAACTCATCTAGACATCGTCGGAACTGCTTCACAGCCTATCCGCCTACATAGCTGCCACTTCGGTGGGCTTTCCCCTAGGCATGCATGCAATTAGACACCCCCCCTCTGAGGCCCGACCATTCGAGAGCCCCATTTCCTCACTTACCTCTTTGCCCTAGGCCTAGGCAGATGGTGAATGCATACCTTTTTTGTTTTCCTTGCTTGTAGGATTTCTTTATGTTTAGTTTGAATGTTTCCCTTTATAGTTAGCTGGTTATGTGCTTTGCGATATGGGTTGTTCGCACTTATTGGAGGCAATAGTTTGGTTTCTTTTGTTTTTGTTTGCTTTGGGATTAAGGTTTTGTTTATGCCATAGCTACCACTGCATGCGAGTTCTTGTACCTAAACAATGAATACATGATTATAAAAAAAAAAAAAAAAAAAAAAATGGACCTTCAGTCCAGCACGCTCTGTCACTCCTATTTTCCTCCAACATAGTTTGGCAACACCACATCCACGATGGTGGGCCCCCCCCACTCCCCTCTGCCCCCTCGATGGTTCCTGCCTAGGGCCACGGTTAACCCTTCCATCCTCTCCTGCTTTGGCCTCGCTTGTCTCTTGTCTGCTTAATGGGGGAGTTATGTGGACTCACCTAGTAGTTCTGTCTTACTAATAGGGGCTCACGTAGCTTTAGCACGGTCGGCTTCCTCTTTTCATTTCCGAACGGCGCTGGTAGTGGTGGACGTCCTTCTCCCCACTTGCATGATCCCCGTTAGGGAATGCCTCAGCTAGTAACTTCCGGGTCTGTCTTGCGGTGAGATTTGGCCATACCCTCCTAGTCGCTTGGTTCAAGTTTGGTTGCCTTCTTCACCTCGCCCTTCCACCTTCCTACTGCCGGTGGGATCCCTCCCACTAAGTGATGCTATCTCTAAGAGAACAAGGGACTACATGAGAGACACGGTAATATGGCGATAGGCTTCGGTATGGTTGGGTCAGCACTGGGGCTTTTGGCCCTTCCGCCCTTTTTCTCTTCGAACGCGTCAGCAGGTACCCTACTACTGTCGGCTAGTATCCTACTATCTCTCCCTCTTTTGCTGCTTCGGGCAGCCCCTTCTGCCCTCCCGGATGGATGGCTTGGGGCTCTCGTTCTGCCAATACCTCCTGCTTACAGTGGGCGCTCTTTCCTTTCGGTTTCTCCTCCTTGCGACCGTAGGCTGTATGCCCAAGATATACGTTTATGTTATCTATACGGCGCACCTATTTGTTTTTTCGACTTCACTGGCGAGGCCTGGCCATTTGTTTGTCCTAAGCGGGGGGTACGGGTTGGGTTAGTATCTGGTAGTTGTAGGTGAGGGATTGGTTGCGGCCTTTGGTTTGGGGTTACTCTGGTTTGAGCTTTCTTCTGTTCGGTGGGGGGTGTACTGTCGGGATGGGGGTTTTTCCTTACTTTGAAAAATGGGTTTCTGGGCTTTCTGTCTTTACCGTTTGTAGATAACCATGCAGGAGACTTGCGGGGGAGTTTTTTAAACCGAGGATTGGTTGGGTATCGGTGGCTCTAGGAGAGACCCCTCCACGCTCAAGTCGTGGGACCTTAGGGTTGGGCACCTGGCTGCTGGTGTTAGCCTTTCGGGGTCACGGTTTTTCTTCTCGCTGCTTGAGATCAAGGTGAGATGGAGGTGCGGGTCTACATGGCGAAAGCTGATGTAACCCCTAGCCTTACTTTCATTAAAACGGATAAATAAATAAGATTATAAAAAAAAAAAAAAAAAAAGGACCTTCAGTACTGACTGTCTTCTACGCCTCATACTGCCAGATTGAAAGAGCTTTCTCCGCGAACAAATTCACTCAATGCAAGAACTGCTGGGTTTATGGCCACCAAGTACTCAGATGCAAAACCGACCACCCAGTCTGCTGAATATGGGCCCTCAGCCACACAAAGGTGCTTACCGCTGCTAAAATCCGACATGCCCCAAAGGTGGCAACCTCAAACCTGTGGCGTACTGCTGCTCCACCTCTGTCCCCTTTTGCACCAATTGTTCCTCCGCTCACCCTGCCTTCGATCAATTGTGCACCAAGTGACCAAAGCCCCCTCCCATGCCCTCCTCCGAGTCCCCTCCTCCCAGGAAAGAAGAAATGGATACGCAGGACGATGGAGGGGAGGGTCCTTCCACCAGACCGCCTCGGCCCCAGAGCCTTGCTCCTTCCGTGGACCTGGGAGATGGTCTCGCCACCAAAGCCCCCCTCAGCCTCCCTTTCTCGACCTCCTTCAGAAGACCTGGAAGTGTCTTCCCCGTCCCCAGTACCCCATCGCGCCCACAAGGAACTGACCCCTCCTATACCCAGGAGGACGTCACTCCCACCCCAGTCCCCAAACCACCAGCGGGTTCGTCCCATTAATGCGCGATAACTACTATACTCCCCCTCCTTTCCCTGTTTCTACTACTCCTCTGCAGAGCACTGGCTCTTTTTCCCTCGTTCAACACGACTGCATGGGTAGCTGGAATGTGTTTCTCTCACTCTTCAATACTTTAGTTGCTTTGCCCTACCCTCCTGTGCTTGTTGCCCTTCAAGACCCTCCTTTCTTTCATGGAAAACTCCCACAGTTTGCTGGCTTCAAGTCCTTTTACCCCCCGATGGTGCTCGTGGAGAAGCCACAGGTGGCGGTGTTTGCACTTCGTGCCTTTTTTGATATTGTTTCTTTAGTTCCCATGTTTTTTAACAACCCAGCCCTAATGGCAGTGGATGTCTATATCCCATCAGGCTTGTTTGGCTCCTCCCATGAGAAATTTCGTTTGGTCAACCTTTACTACCTTTGGACGACTTCGTCTCTTTACCGCTCTGTTTCCCCAGAGAAAGCTTACCCTGATCTCGATTTCTCCACCCTTGTGATGGGCGATTTCAATATACGCTACCCACAGTGGGATCCTGACTGGCCTCTTAGGAAAAGGGAGATCCGAACCTCCACTCCAGATGCAGAAATGTCGCAAGAAAGATGCTTCTCCCTCTTGAATACTCCCGGAGTGTTTACTCGATTCTCACTAGGCCAAGACCATGCACCGTCTGTGCTTGACTTGGCCTTTGCCAACTAGCATCTCGCGCTCTTTGTGGAAACATGGGACACGTCTCTCCAGTCTACTGGGTCGGATCACGTCCCAATATCCATAACACTGACATCTCCACTTCTCTCCACCCCCCAGCTCATGCCGCACTGGAAGGCTACCGACTGGATTAAGGTCCTGGAGGACCTCGACTCCCTCACGATTACACCACCTCCACCCCTCCCAACCCAGCAGGCACTGAGCACGTGGCTCGATATCAACCTTGGCAGGATACAGTTAGTCCTCGCCAGACATACTCTAATGAAAAAACCCTCCACAAGGTCAAAACCTTGGTTGTCCGACACCTTGTCTGACTTGAGGAAAGTCCACCATTCCGGTACCCGAGAAGCCCGCACATCCTCTTCCGATAACCCTACACTCGAGTCTCTGCTCGCTTGGCCAAAAATGCCTATTTCAAGGCAATCAAGAAGGCTAAGAAAGCGTACTGATCACGTTTCCTTGAGAGTGCTACCCCCCAAAACGTGTGGATGGCCAAAGGATTCGCCTTCGGAAAACCTCCAGAGCGGTTCCCATCCCTCCCACAAGCAATGTCACCCATGGAGCTGAACAACGCCCTGCTTTCCCACTTCTTCCCTCTTAGGCTCCCCACATTCTTCCTTCCTATTCTCAGGGCCTTTAAAGATGCACCCCCCCTACTGGCGGAAGAAATAGCCGTGGCACTCAGCAAATCCTCATCCTCCTCGGCCCCTGGTCCCGACCTTTTTCCATACTCAGTCTGGAAGAAGGTTAATATAGCCCGTCCCTCTCTGCTAGTTGAGCTGCTCTCTCTGCTAGTCTGTTTCGGATTCCACTCAGCGTTGCTCAAAATGGCGAACGGAGTGGTACTAGACAAACTAGGCAAACCCTCCTACGACACACCTGCTTTCTTCAGAATAATTGTCCTCCTTGAAACGGTCTCCAAGATCATAATGAGGATAATCGCAAAACGCCTCTCACCCTTGGCTAGGTCGTTGGGCCTACTACACCCCTACCAATGCGGCTCCCTTCTGGGGCTTAGTACCTTCGATGCCTGTGCGACTCTGGCCCACAAAGCTCAAACACTGTAACGCCCCAGTTGGTTGCGTCGACCTTGTTCCTTGATATTAAGGGAGGCTTTGACAATGTCTCCACGAACGACCTCTTCCATATGCTGCGTTCAAAGGGCACACCTCCATACCTCTGCTCCTGGATAAGGTCCTTCCTGACAGGAAGGCAATACCGTCTCGTTTTCCAGGGATCGCCCAGGGTTTTCAAGCCCGTTCAGATTGGCACTCTGCAAGGCTCCCCAATATCACCTCTTCTGTTTGTTATCTATGTCTCACCCCTCTACTTTCTGGTACCGCGTGGGTTAATCCTGTCCTATGTGGATGACTTCGCAGTTACTGTTGCCTCCAACTCCTACAGGAGGAATGTCCAACGCCTCCAACATCTAGTCAAGATGTTGACTCAAAGGGGTAGGCGTCTTGGGGCCTCCTTCTCTGTACCCAAAACTGAACTCATGCACTGGAGGACGCCCAGACAAAGGGACCTCGCATCCACTCTCTCAATCGTTGTTGGTAGACTCCTGTTCCACCCCTCCGGGGTGGTCCGTTAGCTCAGCCACTGGTTTGAGCCAGCCTCTTGTTCTCTCCGGTGGGCTACCAGCACCCACTTCTCGAAACATTTGGTGCTTGCCTAAGGTGCCTTCTTCATGCTTAAGAGGCTATCAGGTCCTGGGAAGGGGCTCATGCCCTTCCTCTGCCACAGGCTAGCGTCCTCTCTCCTCGCATCCATACTCCTCTTCGGAGCAGATCTCTTCTCACACTCTGCAACAATGACCGACTGGCTTGCTGTCTTTTGGAGTCTGGTTCAGCGTGGGATCACCAACTGCTTCTCTGAGACCCCTATCGGCAATCTCTCCTGCGAGTCGGTCCTTCCCCTGATACAATGCCTCATTGAACACCGTCAACGCCTGGCGGCGCTGTGGATGGTGTGCCTCCACCCAGAAAGAAATCCGGCAACTGTACGGCTGCACAGCTCCTTCCCTATGACCTCTAGCTACCACTCCCGAGAGGACCACCGCGCCTTGACCACGGGGCTTACGCTGGGCTACAGGCCCCTCAATTGGAAAACCCCAGAGCCGTCCCCTCCAATAAGGAGGCATCTCCCACTTGATACAATAACCCACTGTGTGGACAAGCTTGTCGGTCATCTTTCTCGGGTCCTGCCAGCATCACCTGCCCTCCTCCCTGAGCCATTGTCCCCTGCGGCACCTGACAACCCTCCTTTTCCAGCCCTCATGAAAGGCTGTCGTCAGTTCCTCCTAAACACTTGGACCAAACAATACCCACCTCCACCCCGATACGTCTACTCGCCAACTCTATTGCCTCACCCCTTCATAGGCTTGGGGAAATTCATAGCGGGCAGGATCCACCAGCTGAGGTCAGGAAAGAGCTACCTGGCCGGCCACCGCTCATGGAGAATCCTGGATGCCCTTGACACATGACCCTACTGCGAGGAGGAGCCTGAGTCCTTCCACCACGCCATTCTTCAATGCCCCTCTCATAAGAGAGCCAGAGACACCCACCTCCCGGGAGTCGAGTGCCTTGACAAAGAGGAACCCATCTGGACATCGCCGGAACTGCTTCACTGCCTATCCGCCTACATCTTCGCCACTTCGGTTAGCTTTCCCCCAGACATGCCAGCACTTAGATACCCCCGCTTTGGGGCCCCACCAGTCGAGAGCCCAACTTCCTCATTTGGTTCCTCACTCTCGGCATAGGCTGTTGGTGAGAACATACTCCTTTGGTTTCCTTGCGTGTAGGATTTCTTTATATTTAGTTTTGAATGTTTCCCTTCATAGTTAGCTGTTTATATACTTTGCGATATGAGTTGTTCGCACTTATTGGAGGTAATAGTTTGGTTTCTTTTGTTTTTGTTTACTTTAGGATTAATGTTTTGCTTACACCATAGCTACCGCTGCATGCGAGTTCTTGTACCTAAACAATGAATACAGGATTATAAAAAAAAAGAAAAAAAAAAGAAAAAAAGAACCTTTGGTACAACACGCTCCGTCGCTCCTATTTTCCTCCCACATAGTAAGGCAACACCACGTCAACTATTGTGGGCCCCCCCCATTCTCCTCTGCCCCCTCGATAGTTCCTGCTTAGGGGCATCGTTAACTCTTCTATCCTCTCCTGCCCTCACCTCGCCTGTCTCTTGTCTGCTTGATGGGGGAGTTATCTGGGCTTACCCAGTAGTCCTGTCTTGCTAATAGGGGCTCGCTTAGCATTGGCACGGTCGGCTTCCTCTCTTCATTTCTGGACGGCACTAGCAGTGGTGGACGTCCTTCTCCCCACTTGCACGATCCCCATTGGGGAACGCCTCGGCTAGTAACTTCGGGGTCTGTCTCATGGTGAGATCTGGCCATACTCTCCTAGTTGCTCAGTTCAAGTTATGGTCACCTTCTTCTGCTCATCCTTCCATCTCCCTATCACCGGTGGGATCCCTTCTACTATGTGACACTATCTCTCAGAGAACAAGGGACTACATGAGAGACATGGTAATACGGTAATGGTTTGGTTTCAGTTGGGTCAGCACTGGGGCCTTTGGCCCTTCCTTCTTTTTTCTCTTCGGTCGCGTCAGCTGGTACCCTACTACTGTTGGCTGGTATCCTACTGCCTCACTCTCTTTTGCTGCCTTGGGCACCCCCTCCCGGCCCTTTCGGACGGACGGCTTGGGGCTTTCATTCCGCCAATACCTCCTGCTTACAGCAGGTGTTCTCTCCTTCTGGTTTCTCCTGCTCGTGATCGAAGGGCTATATGCCCAAGGCCTATATTTATGCCGCCTAAGTTGATGCGCCTATTCACTATTTCGACTTCCCCAGGTGTCGGTGGATCCGAACTGGTCTGTCAGGGAATTTGGTTGTTGTAGGTGAGGGATTGGTTTCGGCCTTTGGTTTGGGTTTTCTTTGGTTTGGGTTTTCTTCTGTTCGGTGGGGGGGTGTGCTGTCGGGATGGGGGTTTCCTTGCTTTGAAGACTGAATTTCTGGGCTTTCTGTCTTTACTGTTTGTAGATGGCTATGTGGAAGACTTGTGGGGGAGATTTTTAAACCGAGGGCTGGTTGGGTGTTAGTGGCTCTAGGTGAGACCCCTCTGCGTTCAAGTTGTGGGCTCTTACCGGTGGGCACCTGGCTGCTGGAGTGTGCCTTTCTGGGGTCACAGTTTTTCTTCTGGCTACTTGAGAACAAGGCAGGGTGGAGGTGCGGGTCTGCATGGTGAAAGCTGATATGACCCCGGGCCTTACTTTCATTAAAACGGATAAATAAATGAGATTACAAGAAAAAAAAAAAAGAACCTTTGGTACAACATCCTCCATCGCTCCTATTTTCCTCTCACATAGTTTGGTAACACCACGTGAGCTATTGTGGGCCCCCCCCACTCCCCTCTGCCCCCTCGATGATTCCTGCCTAGGGGCACGGTTAACTCTTTCATCCTCTCCCACTTTGGCCTCGCTTGTCTCTTGTCTGCTTAATAGGGAAGATATCTGGGCTTGCCAAGTAGTCCTGTCTTGCTAATAGGCGCTCGCTTAGCTTTGGCACGGTCGGCTTCTTGTCTTCATTTCTGGACGGCGCTGGCAGTGGTGAACGTCCTTCTCCCCGCTTGCACGATCCCCATTGGGGAACGCCTCGGCTAGTAACTTCGGAGTCTGTCTCATGGTAAGATTTGACCATACCCTCTTAGTCGTATGGTTCAAGTTTCGGTTGCCTTCCTCACCTCGCCCTTCCACCTCCATACTGCCGGTGGGATCCCTTCCACTAAGTGATGCTATCTCTCAGAGAACAAGGGACTCGATGAGAGACGCAGTAATACGGCAGTTCGGTCTACAGTTGGGCTTTCACAGGGGCCTTTGGCCCTAGCTCCACTTTCCACTTCGGTCAAGTCGGCTCGTACCCTACTACCTTCTCTTCTTGACGGGTCCCCTACTACCTCCTTCTTCTGCCGCATGGTGTTCCGGGGTTTCAGCCTGCTGCCTGCCCATGGTTGATCTTTGGCTGGCACCCTACCACTGGGCGGCACCCCCTCTGCCAAACATCTACTTCTTAGTCCTGGCACTGTGGCCTCTGTTCTCAATTGGCAGGCTATGGTATTGCACTACTTCTGTGGCTTAGCTGGTTGGGGGCGTTCAGCCTTAGTGCTCCTTGCCGGCTGCCCACTTTGGGGGCCGTTCTTTAAAAAATGGCAAATCTGGTAGTACTGTTGGCAGTTGTTGATTTTCTTTGTGGCCCTTACAGGTCTAGTAGTTTACGGGATAGAGTTTTTCCTTATTCTTTCCTACTTAGCTTGTTTGGTTTCCTTCCTGTTGGCTACGTGTAGTTAGTGGGTGGGGTTTTCTTTCGGGTAAGGAATCTTCTTAGGCTTTTGGTTGGCTTCTAGGCGAGACCCTTTCGCGTTCTAGTTGGGAGGCCTGCGGGCTGGGTACCTGAGTTGATCGCCCTTGGAGTGTGTGTGGTTGGGCCCATATTAGAGGGTCTTGGGGGTACGGATTTTCTCTTGGTCTGGGGTGGAGGGGTTTTCTTAATGCCATAGCTCGCGCTGCATGCAATGTTCTTGTACCTTAAACAAGTAACTAAATGATTATATAAAAAAAAAAGAACCTTTGGTACAACATGCTACATTGCTCCTATTTTCGTCACACATAGTTTTATGATATCATAGTCAACTATTGTGGGCCATCCACCCTCACTTCTGACACCCAATAGTTCCTGCCTAAGGGTATGGTTTCTCTTCAACAGCCTCTCCTGCCTTTACCTAGCTTGTTCTCTATTCAGTTGATGGAGGAGTTTTCTGAGCCTCACCCAGTAGTCCTGTCCTGCTTGCAGGCTGGCTCAGCTTTAGTACGGTGGGCTTCCACTCTTTCTTTCTGGTCAGAACTGGCAGTGGTGGAACTCTTTCTGCCTACTTAGTTCATCCCAGTTAGAAACACCACGGCTAGTAACTTCAGAGTCTGTCTCATGGTGAGATCTACTCATACCTGTCTAGTCTTTCAGTTCATGTTGTGGTCATCTTGTTACCCTCATCCTTTCGATTCCTTTCTGCCAGTGGGATCCCCTCCACTAAGTGACCCTATTTCTTTGAAAACTAAGGACTACATGAGAGATGCTGTAATATGGCAATAATTTGATTTGTACCATTAGATTTGCTTTCAAGTATTGGACCTTCCCTCCACCTCCCCACTTCTTTTGTATCTGCTCGTATCCTACTGCCTCTTCTCCTTTGGCTAGTACCATACTACCTCCTCCTCCTGCTGTGTGGTATTTCGGGATTTCGGCCTGCTTCCTGTCCATGGTCGATCTTTGACTGGCATTCTTTAGCTGGGTGTAACGATTCCTCTCTGGATGGATAGTTCTTGGTGATGAGGAACGATACTTCTTTTTCTGTCTTCTTCTTCTTTCTTCCTCTTACGATAGCACTAGGCCTATGCCTACATTACCGACAGTACAAGACCTCTGTCTTCTATCGAGAATACCTATTGTAAGCTGTCTCTAACTCTTCTTCGTGACAAACTTTCTTTGGTGTAACAATAACGTTGCAATAAAGATAAAGATCGTACAGGTGTTTTATATTCATTAAAGTAATAAGTAGGAAAAGAACTTAGAACAAACCGTGAAGAACTTATCTTCCTTGGCCGCATCGGCATCCTTATATAGTATTCTTCTCACACAGAGTTATGTGACCTAAAGTGGTCAGATGTGCGAAACCAAATCATAACAACTAGTCATGTGACCAAAGTGATCATGTGCTCAAAACCCATGACCTCATCACGAGGTCATGTGCGAAACATAAATCATATGCGCAAGGCTTACCCGCAAGGCATACTCGCAAGGCATACTCGCCATGCGTACATCCCATAACTCATACCCGAGCCATGTACAAAAGTATCACAAATCCCACACATAACAAATCATATAACCTGAATGAGTCATTTGCGCAAAACAATAACATACCTGTGACTCATAACCATGTGTCACGTGAAAACCTTTTCCATGCCAAGCCACGTTCGTAACATTAGCTCCCCTCCTCCTAAGCCTGAGTCCCATCAGGCTTTTTCTCCCAGTTTCAATAGTTCCCGTCCTGCCGAGCGCATGGTCCTTCTCAGCTTGTGGAACATTTTGTCTGCCGTCCTCCATCTGACCCTTACCGATTCTAGGGTCAGATTCGGCATCTCGATCATGTGCTGCTGATTATTGTTCAGCTGTCTTAGCTCCACGATCGTTTTGTCGTTTGCTGAAATTGTGGCCTCGGCTTGGCCAAGTTGGTCTCGGAGTCCCCGGATCTGCCTGTCTAGGCTCCTGACGTCCGGTTCTGTGTCTGCTGAGGAGTTTTGGGCCCCTCCCTCCCTGGACCACATCCTCGTGGCCTATGCCTTTCTGGCATCCTCTCCTTCCAACTCTTTCCTGCTTCTATCCTTCTGCAGGTAGAATCCCGCAGATATTTTCTATGCCCTGTGCATCCTGCACCCATTTCTGAAGCATTGTTGCCAATGCTTCAGGACGTGGTCCGGGCGTGGGCCAAACTTTCGATATTCCCTCGCGAACCATCCCGAGCCTTCCTTGTCGCCAAAATGTGTTTGGCAACCATCATCATAGCATACCGCCCATGACATTGCATTATGCTGTGCTTGTTATTCCCTTGCCTTGAACCCTTTGTCGGTCGGCCCTATAAATGAGTATTCAGGGCTGGTGGGTGTGGTTTGGCAGGGGCTATCGCACCAGCCTTCGTGTGGTGGCAATGGTACGGGAGACTTTCCCTCGCCTTTGTCTTGGTTGAATGTAATCATCACCTGGGCCGGGCTTGCCTGGGTATCACGGATGGAAGGTTGAGATGGCATCTTGTGCGTATTCGAAGTTGTGTGCGAAATACCAAGTTTTCTCGTATTCAGACGAATATCCTGTCCACATGGCTCGGTATTGCAGATGACCTTGGAAGAAGCAGGAATCACCAATTTTATCCAGTTCGTATTCTAGTTCTCCGTTGAGTTCGATTGGAGGGGGAGGAGTAAGTGTTTGTGAGGGAAACTTGTTGTCGTTGTGTAATTTGAGGAGTGAGATATGGAATGTGTTATGTATTCACATTGAGGGGGGAACGTCGAGTTTATAAGCTTGGCTGCCCACCCTTTCCAGTATCCTGAATGGTCTGATTTTCTTGTAGTCCAATTTCTTTGATGGTCGCGTCGTATGAATATTGCGTGGTATTAGCCATACCATATCTCCTGGTTATATGTGCGGATCTGGTCTTCGGTGCTTGTCATATTGTTCCTTTTGTCGTTGGTGTACTTCACTCATTTCGTATTGTAATTTTTCATGTAATTTCTCCATATCGGTTTTTTCCGGTATCACATCCATAATCGTATGATATGTGGTCTGACTGTGTGGATGTTCTCCGTAATTCGCGAAGAAGGGTGTTGTCCCGATTGGTTCTTGCTTTCCATTCTTGTATTCGAATTTGGCCATAGATAACAGCTTGTACCAATCATCTTGTTGATAATTTACATAGGCCATTAAATATTGTTCGAGTATTGCGTTTACCCGTTCCGTTTATCCATCTGTTTGTGGGTGGAACGCTGTGCTCATCCTGTTTTGTATTCCCAGTTCTCCGGTTACTTTCTTCCATAGTCCCGATGTGAATAGTATTCCTCGATCGGTAATGATATCCTTTGGGAGGCCGTGAAGTCAAAAGACCTCTCTGGAGAATGTTTGTATAAAATCCCACGCGTTGATATCTTTTCTAACCGGAATGAAATGACTCATTTTGGTCAGACGATCTACCACGACCAGGATGCTATCGCAATTTTCCGATGCCAGTAGGTCCGTGATGAAATCCATAGTAATTGTTTCCCACAGTTGTTCGGGAACTTCATTTGATTTCAGTAATCCATATGGTGTGTATTTAGCTGTTTTCATCCTTTGGCATACGTCGCAGTTTTTAACATATCTTTTGACATCTTCGCGCAGTCCTGGCCAATAGAATAACCTCGTGATGAATTCCATGGTTTTAGCTGTTCCCTGTGTCCTGCTGTTCGTATATCGTAGTATTATCGTATGATGTCTGTCCTTATCTCCTCTTCTTCCGGGATCCATTGTTTTCCGTCGTACCACATATTTTCATCTTTCCCTTGGCATAAACCCTGGGCAATTCCTTTCATCTCCTTTTTCCTTCCTTCAATGCTTCTCTTATCACCTGAATTGTTTTGTCTTTCTTCTTTGCGTTTTCAATTTCTCTTTCCTCAGTTGATGTGAATTGGATAAACTCTATTGCCTCGAAGTAGGTTTTTGGTAATAGTGTTCGTGTTTTTTGTTTGATTCTTTCATCTTCTTTCGTTTGTGGTTTGTTGCTTGCAATCCTTGTGAGAGCATCTGGCTTTCCACTCTCTTTGCCTAGTCGGTATTCGTTTTTGACGTTGTATTTGCTGAGGTGTTCCATCCATCTTATCTGGTGATCATTCAGTTCTTTCGTAGTCATGAATGGGACCAAGTTCTTGTGGTCAGTTAGAACTCGGACTGGGTGGTCGTTGTTCAAAACGTATCTCTTCCATTCTTTTAATGCTTGAACTATCGCTAATAGTTCTTTGTTTACAACATTGTAGTTGCACTTTGCAGGGGTCATTGTCTTAGATCGATAAGACACTGGCCTCCATTTTCCATCATCACATTGTTGCGATTGTATGCCTGAGCATACCTATTTTGAGGCATCCCTTTCGATCATTGTCTATCAGTTTGGGTTGAAATGAACTGGTATCGGTGTCGATGTTAGATGTGTTCGTATTGTATCATATGCTTTTTGTTCCGTTTCTCCCCATTCCTATTTCTTGTCTTTCTTGGTTAGGTTATAGAGTGGTTTTGCAAGCCTGATAAATCCTTCTATGAACCTTCGATAAAAGTTGCAGAATTCCATAAAGCATTAAACATCTGTCTTGTTGTTTGGTTTGGCCCAATCCCATACAGCTGCTGTTTTGACAGGGTCAACCTTGACCCTACTTCGATTGATGATAAATCTGAGGTATTCCGTTTCTTCCTTATGGAATTCACATTTGGATGGTTTGATCTTCATTCCTGATCCTTGTATTGCAGCCATGATATTGCTGATATCGTTTTGGTGTTGTTGTATGTTTTCTTAGTATATGAGTACATCGTCCAAGTATACAATGCAACATATGTCGAGGTACTTATTAAGTACTTTGTTGATCCATCTCTGGAATGAAGCTGCTATGTTGGTTAGCCCGAAAGGCATAACCAAGTATTCGAACATTCTGTATCTTGAGGCGAATGTAGTCTTCCATTCGTCTCCTGCTTTGATGCGTATATTGTGGTATGCGTCCTTGATGTCGAGTTTGGTGAAGTATTTTGCTGACCGCAGTCCATCCAGTACTTCTCCAATTAAGGGTAGTGGATATCGGACTTTTTTGGTAACCGAATTGAGAGCTCTGTAGTCCACGCAGAGTCTCATTTTTCAGTCTTTCTTTTTGACGAATAGTATTGAGGATCCTCCTGACGCAAAAGAGTCCCTGATCCATCCTCGCTTTAAGTTTTACTCGATGTACTTCCTAAGTTCTTCGAGCTCTGCTTCTCCTAGTGGGTATAACCTTTTGTAGGGAATCTCTTTTGTTTTTCCTGTTTTTTCGTCTTTGTCCAGCTGAATTTCGTGATTGATTCCTGGTCTTCGAGGTTGTAGCTCCGTAGCTTCCTCTTCTTGGAATAGGTTCGTGAATTGATGATAATCCTTTGGAACTAATTCTTTCCATCCTTTTTTACTTTGCTATTTCTTATACTGGATTGCTAGTTCTGTGCTAATGTTGATTTTTGCTAGAACTGCTTTTTTGTCTTCGTATGTCCATTTGAGAATTCCTGTTATATCTCCCCTTCGATAGTACCATCAAAACGCTTGTACTGTGATCTCTTTAATCTTGATTCTTTTGGTTCTATTAGGCTGGTTTTGGTCTGTGCTTCCAAATCCCTTGTCTCCTATTGTGGTTTCTTCCAGTTGATCTACTTCGTGCAGATCCTTTTTGTTGACTTTTTTCGATTATCACCTGCGCGATTAGATCGCCTTTGTAGACTTGGTAGTCCTCCTGAGCCAGGTTGGCCAGGACCACTTTGATTCCTCCTGTATAGTCGATGTCGATCACCCCTACCATGGTCATGAGTCGATGTTTGACTGCTAGACCACTGCGGGGTGCTATTCGTCCATAGGTGCCCTCTGGTAGTCCAATGGCTATTCTTGTTGCTATCGTTGCCTGCCCGTTGGCAGGTATCTTGATTCCTTCGTTGGCATACAGGTCATGTCCTGCTGCCCTTTTGGAACACTTGGTAGGCACTTTTGCCTCTTGGTCCAGTTTTTGTATCTGAACTCTCTTATCCTGCTGCATCTCGGCGAACTTTTCATGCAAAGTTTCTTCTTCCACTTCTCGTATCGGTGTCGAGTAGACAACTGGCGAACTGTCGAGACATCGTTTTGCACATATTTCGCTTGTAAAGGTCATCTGGTTCTCGTTCCAATTGATCGTTGAATTATGCTTTCATAACCATGGCATCCTTAGAACTATCTCATGGTTTTTGAGATCTGCTACCTGAAAGGTTGCCATTTTCCTATGGCTGTTAATGTCCATAGGTACTGTCGCCGTATGGGTTATAGGACCCATAGCACTTGGCTTTCCATCTACTAGGTAGACTTGTCTCGCTTTCTTCCCTTGTTTGGTGTGGAGGTAGTATTTGTCGCAGATTTCTTTGTCGATGAAGTCTTCAGTAGCCCCAGAGTCTAGCATTGCATATATTGTTCTTTCTTCGTTTTCTTCATTTTATATCTTCGTGGTGATCATCACATGATCTCCGTCTTCTTCTCCTCTTTGTGTGTGTAGTGCCGTGTAGTAGTTCGCTACCTTGATGGGTTTTCCAGATCCATATCATGGGTCTCCCAGACCACTATTTACTGGGGACCCTTGTCGTTTTCCGCCTGTGAATCTTCTGCTATCATTTTTGCGAATGTTGCTCCTTTTTGGATTTTGAAAATGATTATTTTCAGCAGCTCTATTTCCTTGGTATCCCTTGTCGAGCTGACTTCTGCATTCTCGTATCTGATGTCCTGATTTTCCGCACCTCAGGCAGAGTTTCCCGTTCATTCTTCTGGCATATTCTTCCTTAGACAGGTTCAGAGCAGGTCCTGCTCTTGATTTGTCTAACTCCATTGGCTCGCCTAGTGGTAATGCTTGACTTTCTCCTCGAGCTGCTTGCAGTTTGAAGGTTCTGTCCACATTCCTGGATGATTGGACTACCCTGTGTGCTATAGTGTTTTCTGAGTTGCTTCGAACCATGTTTAATTTACTTTCCTTATCGATCGCCCATCTTGCAAATCGTTCTGCTGTCGTATAGCGTAAGTCGGAGATTCCCCATGCCTCTCGGAGTCTCTCGCTACCGTTTCCTAGGAGGATGATATAGAAAGTAGCATCATCAAACTTGGACCCGTATTCCAATAGTCGGCATTCGTTCTAGTTTGTCAAGAATGTTTGTTTTCCTTGTTGGAGTTTTTCAAGCTTTTGTCTTGCTGTTTCTTTGGCATTGGAATCTCCAAATTGTTCGAAGAGTGTCGCCTTGAACGCTTCGTATGTGCCACATTCCCTCTACTTTCTTCCATCTTGAAAAGGTATGATCCATCGTCCTGCGAGTCCTCTGAGTAGAGATTCCACATATGGAATCTTGATCCCATCATGGTGATTTCCATATCCCTTAACAGAAATATATCCTTCGCATTGCGCTAAGAATATTTGTAGCTTGTCTTCGGCTCCTTCGTATGTGTCGGGCTTCTTTGCTTTCGGTCTTTGGACCTTTCCTTGTCCTGTATTTCGTGTGGCTGCGAGAAATGCCTGAAACTGATTTTCAGTCATTTTTTCCAAGTATGCTGGTTCCAGGTGCCGGAGTGGCTGGGGCCAGTGGTCCTGGTACTGCTAATCCCGACATTCTCTCGGGTCGTGGAGTTCCTGCAGGAGAGCTATCGACTGGTGATCCTTTCTCTGGGGTTACTGGGCTTGCTGCTCTTGAGGGTTCTGCTGAGACGTGATCTAAGGCGTTGCTGAATCCTCCTAGGTTAAGGTTTTGATCGTTGATGTTGATATCTCCTTCCCTGTCTGGATTGAAGGATGCCGTTTTGTATCGTTTGGCGTCACACTAGGTGACGCTTTATAATGTAACGATCCCTCTATGGATGGTTAATTCTTGGTGATGGGGAACGATACTTCTTTTTCTGTCTTCTTCTTCTTTCTTCGTCTTACCATAGTACTAGGCCTATGCCTACATTACCGATAGTATAAGACCTCTGTCTTCTATCGAGAATACCTATCGTAAGCTGTCTCTAACTCTTCTTCGTGACAAACTTTCTTTGGTGTAACAATAACGTTGCAATAAAGATAAAGATAGTAAAGGTGTTTTATATTCGTTAAAGTAATAAGTAGGAAAAGTACTTAGAACAAACTGTGAAGAACCTATCTTCCTCGGCCGCATCAGCCTCCTTATATACTATTCTTCTCGCCTGTAGTCATGTAACCTAAAGTGGTCACATGTGCGAAACCAACTCATAACAACTAGTCATGTGACCAAAATGATCACCTGCTCAAAACCCATGACCTCATAGCAAGGCCATGTGCAAAAACTCATAAACCAATCAAAACGCAATAAACAAGTCATATGACTCGACTGAGTCATATGCATGAAACCCATGACCTCATAACAAGGTCATATGCGAAACATAAATCATATGCCCAAGGCTTACCCACCAGGCATACTCACAAGGCATACTCACTATACGCATGTCCCATGACTCATACCTGAGCCATGTGCGAAAGCATCACAAATCCTACACATAACAAATCATATAACCCGAATGAGTCATATGCGCAAAACAATAACATACCTGTGACTCATAACCATGTGTCACGTGAAAGCCTTTTCCATGCCAAGTCACGTTCGTGACACTGGGTGGCATCTCCTGCTAATGATCTACTTCTTCAGCCTAGCACTGTGGCCTCTGCTCTCAATTGGCAGGTCATACTATTGTGTTACATCTGTAGCACAGCTGGTTGGGGGCATTTATCCTTCCCACTCTTCAGTGGCCACCTACTTCGTAGGTAGTTTTTTAAAGCGGCAAATCTGGTAGTATGGTTGGTAGTTGTTACTTTTCTTTATGGCTCTAATGGGTTTTCTAGTTTACTGGTAGAGTTTTTTCTTATGCTTTTCTGCCTAGCTTGTTGGGTATCCTTCTGTTAACTATGTGTAGTTAGTGGATGGACTGTCTTTTGGCTGCGGAATCTTCTTTGGCTTTTTGTTTGCCTTTTAGACAAGACCCTTTTATGTTCATACTATAAGGCCTGTGTGCTGGACACTGGAGTTGATCGTCCTTGAAGTATGTGGTTGGGCCCATACCAGAGGGTCTTCAGGATGCAGGCTTTCTTTTGGTCTAAGATAGAGGAATTTTCTTAATGACAGAGCTCGCGCTGTATGGGATGTTGTTGTACCTGAAACAAGTAACTAAACGATTATAAAGATAAAATAAAGAATAAAAATAAAAATGACCTTTAGTATAAACTCCTCATGCAACCACTTAAGTTCTTTTCTATACTACAAGTTGAATCAATACTTTATACATATATTTTGCAATGCTATGTGAGAAAAAGGTCTCGCTTACAAGAGATAACACAAGGTGAACAACAATCTTCATTATCAGAAGTGATAGTGATGATAAGAGCTCATTGATCTACCCAGGGATCAAGAGAACAGAAGAGGTAAGGTCATTACCTATTGAAGAATTATGTAAGAAAGAGTAGAATTGTTACAAGACTTGGGAAGGGTGCAATTACAACTACATTCACAGTTATAACTCACAGATAGAACTGATTATTTCATCAATTATGGTATAATTGAGGCTAACTCAGTTCAACTTGAGTCTTGGGCCATAAGTCTAAAGACTTTGATGATCATGGAATTACTATTGGGAACTGTATAGTTCCTAGTTAGCAATATTGTAATAACCAAAGAGGGTGTACTAATTTTCATGGCCTCCAGGTATTCCTACCTGTGAAGAATACTGAACGTTGCGACTTATAATCAGAGATGTTCATAGTTGTATAATAGATAGATGTAGTCTGCAAACACTCAGATGCGGAATATAAATATTGAAGTACCTCTCAAGCTTCTAAACATCATCAAGCAGCGGAAAAGAAACCTTTAAGATATAATATTATTTTCAATATTCTATTCTGATTTACCTACTTTACTTCTCTCTTAGTATTCATAAACGAAACGAGTATAATTTGAGCCTTCTATGGCAATCTCCATCTAAGGAAATAAATCTTGGTTGACCTAGATAACTCTGAAGTCTATCATGTTATCTCTGCCTAATCATATATTGTTAGATCTCCTTGCTGCTAAGGCTCTCTTCCTACCTACCTACCTCCTCCTACCCCACAACGTGGTTAGGACACTACATCTTCTTCCGCATATGTTATAAAAATAGAAACTTGTAAAAATCTGGGCTTTACAGCCTGCCTACAAGAAAAAGAAAAAGCTCGCAAACGAACAAAGGAGATGGTACAAGCTCCTAAGCAGATCACCTTAGGGGAACCAATAGATACCTCAGGAGATAATCACTCTACAACTTTCAGTCATTGGTTCTGGCTCCCTCCAGCTCTACTGAAATATTATGCAGGACTAGGAGGTACAGCCCCCAATGGCCTACCATTCTCAAAAGTCCCCTCTCCTATATTATGATCCTCTATACTACATCCTAATACCCATACAGTAGACTTCTCAAGAGTTGCTGCTAGGGTAGGACATGTCATAGGTTAAATACGGAAGGCAGACCATTTCAACCAGTATTGACACTATCAATATTACCTTTAACATTTTGTCAGCCAACTCACAGGCCTAGGCATGGGGGCTGATAGAAGTATAGCACTCATTTCTGGAGGGACAAGACATCCATGACAGTGATATAGCCATTATGTTACGTCAGTGTACTGTGGTAGAAGCAAATATCTGAGAAATTCAAGAAAGAATTAACAGGCAAATAGCTGCTAAGTTGGTAGTACAGGATACGCAATACGAGAATCAGACTCGGGCCTCATTCCGGGATGAAGCTCCAAGGCGAAG
>NW_003299094.1:418347-420140 GCF_000151645.1 Tuber melanosporum | reverse complement strand
AACCAAAATAGAGAAATCAAGTCCACGTATCTGATACCTTAGCCCTACTGCTTGACCAATTTAAAGTATTACACTATGTACAACCAAGTGGTCAGCATGCTATATTAGTATCAGTCCTAAAAGAATGAAAAGATACTACAGAAAGAGAGGAACCTGAGGAGACCTCTACCTAAAATAAGGAGAAACAGAGGGAAGGAGAATCCCAAACTCTAGTAATACTGGGTAGTGACACAGATGGTGGAAGTAATAATGAGGATATAGAAGGAAATAGAGGAAAGCATGGAGAAGGACCATACAGGTTTAGACATGGGTTAACACTTGACTAACATGGAGCAGCTAATGTGTTTGCAGAAGTATTGGTACAAGCTGTTAAGTAATGGGTATCCCCAACTCTATTTTTCATAATAAAGACAAGGGAATATGTCCATCATTAGTTAACATGATATGTGGTTTACTTTAAACGCCATCCCAGGATTTGAGATTATGGTCAGGAACATATCATCCATGTACTAAGGAGGTTAAAAGGAGATCAAGTCAACCCAATAGCAGTATAGTAATGGCCAGCAATGGATGGCCTCCGAGTAAAAGCACAAGACCCAGAACTGTGCTTATTGACTTGTTTTGAATATAAATTTGCCAGTCAGTATGCACCTCTCGAGGAAGGGCACAAAGCCATACACGAGGTAGAATCAGTTGAATATAAAAATGAGACTTAGACCTTTATGGTAAAAAGACATTAATCTCAATCTTCATGCTCGACTAACAGGACCAGCCTAGCATATGGCAGTAAATATAGTTGTCTTTTCCACAATGTGTACAATTGCCTTCCCGCATTCTTTCATCAACTGTTAACTGTGGAATTCCTTTGTGGGTCTTCTTGAAGTTTGTATGTGTTAACTTCTTTGTCCAAGAATATCTCTTTACCAGTTTCTCAGGCCTTAGTTCCCACTTTTGCTTATTGGGGGGACCACTTCTCTTAATAAAAGGTTTCTCTGTATTCACCCTCAGTTGACTTTTATCTGCAGATCTTTTGTCTGAGAATGACTTGTCGTATTTGTTTGATCATGTACTAGGTGGTCCTATTCCTGCTGTTCCTCTTTATTCCTTCATGCTGCTTAAATTGCTGTTTCCCATTCTGCCTCAGTATTGTATTCAAGCAGAGAAAGTCACCATCTAATCTTGGAGGGCAACTTGCTGAGTACAAAACCTGCTCATGGCAAATTCAAGGGTCTAGGATAAGGGTGGAGGACCTTCGAATAAAGACACCAAGGCTAAGAATAGTGACAGTAGTTGACCATCCCAGAAATGGTTCTTCTTGGTAAGTTCCAAGAATCAATAAGTTGAAGGAACTAGTTGAAGATAAAGAAATGGCTTAGCTTATTTCATTGGTACCGGCAACAACGGTGTTCAGGTCATCAAGAAGAGACATACTCTCTAAGAATCAAAATCAATGGCAAAAGAAGATATCGAAGCGATGGTATCAACCTTGCAATCATAGCTTAAGTGGTAATACATGTATGCTTCCTGCTGCAAAGTCAAGGAGATCAATAAAGAGCAATTTTCGTATTGGTAGAGCCTCTATGCTTTCCAAGAGAGCCTTGAAAGCTTGTCCCTAATGACCTAATACATGTTCGTTGGAGTAGTCAGGCAAGTGACCTAGAAACTCAAAGGTCTGTAATCGAGGCCGAAGCCTAGACAGGACAGAGATAGCACCAAGGGTATCAAACAAGGAGCAACAGTAGGGCTAATATGGGCGGGGAATCGGAGTGATACGTAACTCGCGATGTGGGGCC
>NW_003299094.1:411155-417757 GCF_000151645.1 Tuber melanosporum | reverse complement strand
CATTCCCATTAGAGTTGAACCACGGATAATTTGGCTTGAAATTAAACATAACAAACACAAGTCCAAAGGTGCATCCAACATCGCCACAGCAGGTGACTATGGAATGATGATTCCCTTTGGGTAGTGGCATTCAGAACACACCCTATCCAACATTGGAAAAGATACAAAGTAGGAATTGGAAGATTCCAAATACAAAACTGAGATACAAGAAAAAGATGAAGAAATTACAGGTATGTTCAAATACAATAAAAAAGTTGTTGTAGATGAAAATGCGATCCAAATAGGAAGAATTGGGTCCATTGAAGATTCTAACAAGATTAACTTCGATTCTCTTCCATGACACTATTGGAAATTCAAAAAGCAATTTCTCCCCTAAACCGTAGCGAAATTAGTTCCTAAGAGGACCTGCAATCATGAAATTAATTAATCCAAGAAGGGAAATACTCTTAAACACTCATTTATTCTCTCTCTGATAGACAACTTAAGTGACTATGGGAATACCCTGATGATATATTACTAGAAGGGAAGATTACATGTAGCCAATTGCCCTTCAGCATGCCAATCTTCTTTATACTAAAAGTAGATGGCAGACTATGGTTAGTAGTGGACAATCAAAATCTAAATAAGATAACTATTGTAAACAAGTATCCACTACCACTAACCCTGAAATTGTGTAATCGTGTAGCAGGAGCTTGTATCTTCTTGAAAATTAATTTAAGAGATAGTGACAACCTCATCAAAATTAAGGAAGGAGATGAGTGGAAAACAGCCTTCTGATCACCATATGGACATTATGCATATGAAGTCATGTTTTTCAAATTAGCTAATGCTACAACTATATTTCAAAACTGGATGAATAACCTCTATCGTGGATTTATAGACTAAAAGGTTATGTATTATTTAGACGAAATTCTCATCAATTCCAAAAATGAGAAAGAACATATTGAGCTTGTAGCTAAAGTGTTACAAAGAAGAGCAGATTTTCAGCTAGAGATTTGAATAAAGAAATCTTTCTTCCATGTCAAGGAGGTGGAGTTTTTAGGCTACATAATAGATATTAATGAGATATCTATAAGTGGCTGAAAGTTGGATTCAATGTTAAACTAGAAGTCACCTAGGTCAGTGAAAGAAGTTCAGATATTCCAAGGATTTGCAATCTTCCACTCCTGTTTTATAGAAAACTTCTCAAAAATTTGCTCTCTAATTACACAAACGTTAAAGGGTGATTTAAAGAAGTTCCTGTAGGGCCCAAAACTGGAAACAGCATTTCAGCAGCTTAAGAGAAGGTTTACTTCAGTCACAATCTTACACTATTTCTTCTCAGAAACAGAAACACTAGTGGAAACAGATGCTAGAAATTTCCTATTAAATTGTATCTTTTCTCAATTTGTGGAAAAAAGACGACATCCTGTAGCTTTCCACTCTAGCAAAATAAATTTAGCAGAGTAAAATTATAAGATCCGCGAGAAACAACTGTTAGTGATATTGGAAGCATTCAAAGAATAAGGCCAATACCTTGCTGGAACCAAAAAGCCAATTAATGTGTATACTGATTATCAAAACCTTGAATATTTCCTCTCTTCAAGGGTTTCAAGGAGGTGTCAAATCCCTTGGGTATAGAAGTTTGTAGATTATAAGTTGAAAATCATTTACCACCCAGGTACAAGATGAGGTAATACTGATAAACTCAGTGGATGGTCTGTGTACCGTTCTTGAAAGGGAGCTGTATATCATGAACAAGTGATCTTGAAGCTGAAACCTTTCCAAATCAGTTCAGTAACATGAACTGTAGAAGGTGAAATTCTAATATGCCTAATAGCAGGTGGAAAAGCTGATCTAAGCACAGGTGATATACAGGAAATAGCAAATTGAGATGACTCGGACTCCGGAATTTGAGTAAAATACTTAGATAAAGGACCAAGGTTACCAACTAAAGGTTCAATGATGGCAGCTGGACATAATCACTACACTATCCAGGAAGATAAAGTCACAGTATGGAGACTGGTAATTGTGGGGACCAGTATCGCAATCGGGCTACTAGTCAGAGCCTATGGAAGCATTAGTCCTAGAACCAGGTTAGTAGTTAAAGTGGTATCTCTACTGGTGCCAGGGTAATCAATGCTAATTATCCTGGTGAACTCAAAGTGTTACTATTACACTATAGAAATGCAGATTATCAAATGAAAACCAGCTATCAAATTATGCAACTAGTGAGAGAATAATATTAATCTTGCGAATATGATGGAAATAGACAACCTATAAGATACTAAAAGACACAGCTCAGGATTCAATAGAACAGACATCACAACAAGCACTATAACTATCCTAAAATTAGAACTCGTAGTTAACATACTACAGGCATCAATGGACCAGAATATACACTGATATAATGTAACCAAAGGACCTGAAAGAACACTTATAACAAGCACTGTACTAGCACATAAGGAATTGAAGATATTCAATCAGGAATTCTTGGAGCAAATTTTGAAAGCTATTCTGGGAATAGAGAAAGGCTTAAAAGAAATAAAAAGTTAAAAAAACTACAAGCTATGGGCAAACCTTTCCGGAAAGACTAGGCCCTGTCTGATAAGTTTCTTTACTTTAATTAATAGCTATTTGTACCAAAAAAGTCAGGACTTTTATATAACAAAAGCTGAAAGCTGTTACGATTTACAATAGCAGGACATTTGAGACAAGAAAAAACCTTTAAGATAATCAGGAGGGACTTTGATTGGAAAGATCTAATAGATTGGATAAATGATGATATAAGACGATGTGATGATTGTCAACATAACAAATCCCCACGACATGCAATATATGGTCTACTACAATCGTTATCAATATCCTATGCAGCATGCTCATCAATATCTGTGGACCTTATGATGCTGTTACCACAAATCCAATAATATATCTAGATTAAGGTAGTAGTTTATCAGTTCACTATAATGACCCACCCGTTGGATTAGAAGTGATAGCCATGGCAAAAGAGGTAGCTACAGCCTTTATAAAGAAAATATAGAAGCTATATGGCTTACCAACAGAAATTGTCTCAGATATGGATTGGAAGTTTATAGGAGAATTTTAGGAATCCTTGTGGAAAACATTGAATCTCAAAAGAAGAATATCTACAGTGTACTGCCCACAGACTAATAAACAAACTGAGCAAACCAACCAAGTGCTAGAAGATTACTTATGAAGTTTCGTTAACTATAATCAGAATAACTGGTACCAATTGCTACCTCAAGCCAAACATGCCTACAGTGACTAGACAAAAGTCTTGGTGATCGCTTAGTCAGCAACAGCTAAGCGAACACAATATGATCCCCCTTTAAAATCACGTACATACTCTCCTGGAGATCTATCATATTACACCACCCAAAACAATTATACAATACCTCGTAAACGAGCTCATCAGCCTAAAACAGCCTGCCGAGATATGACAGATGCTGAAAAAGGCATGATTATTGCCTTTTTCTATGTCTTTCAAACACTCTTGACCGTTGCCAATCTGGTCAGCCACCCTTGGTCAACAGTTCGGAACTTTCTTGCACGCGCATGTGCTCGCGGATCAATGGATAATAAACCCCAATCAGGTCATCCCCAGCTCCTTAGTCGTCGAGAAAAGTGCACAATTGTCAGAGCTGCCAAAAGAGATCGTGCGATGACCTGTTTAGAACTCCAGAACCGATACGCCCCTCATGTTTCAATTAGCACCATTGATCATGTTCTCTGAGAAGCCAATGTTAAAAAGTGGCTTGCACAAAAATTTGACCTAACTTGGAATCAAGACATGCTAAGGCTAGGCTAAAATGGGCCCTTACCCAGAAGAATTAGACTGCAGAAGACTTTCAGGGTATCCTCTATAGTGACGAGTGTACAGTGCAAAAATTGGCAGATCCTCAGCACATTTGGGTATTTTGATCACCACATGAAAAGTGGCTATGAGACTGCATTTAGCCTAGGGGGAAGACCAATGAGGTCGGCCTAATGGTTTGAGGCTACTTTTAGGGAAAGCGCCGAGGTCCTTTAGTCCCAATTAGGGATGCAACTGTGGATAGACATGTCTATATTAGACTATTGGATGCCCATTTAGGGCCACCTACGCAGGAGATCGCAGATGAGGTCGGAGATCCTCTCTTTCAGCAGGATAACACAAAGGTGCACACAGCTCGCGACACCATGGCGTGGCTTACTGAGAACGGAATTGAGTTGGAAGATCATTCCCCACTTTCACCTGATCTCAACCTGATTGAACATGCATGGATTGAGCTTAAATGTCAATTGTATAAACTGTATCCCAATATCCTGAATACCCCTGGTGGTCCTGAGAGAGTGCGAGATTGATTGGCAGAGGTCTTACCATTGGTGTGGGAGACAATACCGGAGAGTGTCTTTGAAAAGCTCTGGAAATCCATGCCTTCGTGTGTGGCTGTAGTGATTGAAGCTAAGGGGTAGTATACAAAATACTAAGGCTGAGTGGAATGTTTACATGTACCGTAATTTTTAATATCAATTTTGTTTTACCGTTATAGGATTGTGCAATACCATTCAGGGTACGGACTGTCTCATATGGCGTAATCACCAAGACTTTTGTCTAGTCACTGTACAATAACTCAGCAACCAATGCACACAGAATTACTCCTTTCTACTCAAGCAATAGATTCCATCCACAAAATGAATGGAGGGAGAAATGGTAGGCACAAAATCTGAGAGTAACACTTTACGCAAACGGGATAAAAACAATCCACCAGCAGGCAAGACACTCACTGGAGCAGAGACAAGAGGCCATAGCCAAATACTATGATAGAAAGACCAAGCAACAACCAGACTTCAAAATCGGCGACAAAGTAATATTAATTGCAAAAAACCATCATATAAGTAGGAAGTTAAAGAAACTTAGTGTGCAATTATATACAGATTCGTGATCTTAGAAAAATGAGGAAAATGAGTCTGCAAACTCAATATTTCAGATCAAGGGAACATACATCCTGTGTTCCATGTGACCTTGTTGGAATCTTGCAGGGAGTCAGTATGTGCAAACTAACAAAAACCTCCCAGAGATTCTGAGGATATTGTGGGCGGCTTACAATAAAAAATATAAAAAATTGTAAATCGTAGGATATGCTCTTAACGAAAAAGAGTAGATGGCGGCTTCTAAGGAGTATGTAAACTATGGTACTTTTTCAAATGGCAAGGCTGTGCAGCAGATAAGAACGCCAAGGAGTGTGCAATAGGCATGGATAATACACAGGAAATAGTGGAAGAATTGCAGCATGATAATCCAGAAATAGTACTACTGACAGAGAAAGGCTGATGAGGAAAAGATTTTCCTATTATGACCAAGCAAACATGCAAGATTTTTTACTATGTTCTCCTCGGGACCTAATGGTGTTAATGTTTAAGGTTTATTAATTGTTTAAATTTAATTTTTTAATTTCTAATTTGTTTAATATGTATCCAAAAAGACATTTGAGTAAAGCCTTCAGAGGAGGGAGTTCATGTTAGGAATACTCGGGTCCAATAACTAGAAACCACCCTAAGTAGGGTAACCCTACCCAGAATTAGCATCTCTGGTATCTAACACCCCCCTCTGGCATCCTTACAGGGCCTGCACATCCTTATTCAAATCTATCTTAGTTGTGTTCTGTGACTATATGGCTACAGAGTTGCAGGTTTCAGAATAATACTGTATACATTGCTTCTGTCCAACTGACCGGACCCTGTTTACAGGTTATATGAGAGGACAGCTTCGGCTAGATCTGAGAAGCGGAACTGAGTAAATCTGCCAACAACTCAGAGAGCTACCAGTCTTCAAACATGTAACATCTTTGTTACAAGAGTTAGGTAACAGGATGTTTTCACAGAAAAATATGGTATCAAATGATGAAGAATTTCAATGAGAAACTAATATATTCTCACCTACTCTGCTATAGCCACAAGAGTCCAGAACTTGGAGGAACACTACCACAGAAGTTAGTAGACTTCTCAGAGTATTAAAACTAGTCTAGAAATACGCTGTAGTTGCAGGACTAGTTCTCTATCCTTGAATGACAATTAAAACTGTATTATCCAAAGTAACCAAGAGTTGCCGACTACCAAATTATCTATCAATCCGGTAGAATAGCTTCGCATGAATTAGTAGGAAGTCATTGGGAAAATATCTCTTTGTTGGATACAGAGTGATAGCGGTTTGAAATAAGGTAATCTAGGAAGGTTGCAATTCCAACTTCCTCTGCAGATACAACTGGCTGATAAAACTAATCATTTCCTCCATGAGGGAGACAATTGAGACTAACTTAGTTCAACTTAAGAACTAAGTCATAAGTCTAATGACTATGAAGATTGGATAGTTACTACTGGAAACAGTATAGTTGCTAGTTAGCAATATCATAATTACCGAAGAGAATGCGGTAATTTTTAGAGTCTCCTAGTATTTACACCTTTGAAGAATACCTGACATCATGAGTTATAACAAGTGAGATACATAGTTATATAATAGATAGATATAGTCTGTGAATACTTAGACACAGAATATAGATATTGAGGTATCTCTTAAGTGTTTAGACATCATCAAGCAAGGGAGAAGAGACCTTAACAATATA
>NW_003299094.1:406487-409597 GCF_000151645.1 Tuber melanosporum | reverse complement strand
TTCTCTTGAGTTATCTATTACTGTAGTAGGTATCTAGGTTTTCTCATCTTCAGAGCAACCTTGACATTTGACAAAGTACTATCGTTCATGTACCTCTTGGTAGCGACTGTGTACTTTCTTTTGGTAAGAGTGTATCTCACTTCTTACCATGTTTTCTATTTTAATTGTAAGTTCCCCTTAACATCCTCAGACTCCCTGGGAGGTTGTTGCCAGTCAGCATATACTGAGTCCCTATGAGGTTGTAACAACGACATATAGAACATTGGATGTATGTTCAATCGATCCAAAATATTGATTTTACAGGCATAATTTCCTCATTTCTCTAAGATCATCAATTGTCCATACAATTTTGAAATAACTTTTTTTTGCCATTCGGCATGTATGAATGTTCCTTGTGTTTAACATAACCTTATCATGGATTTTGAAGTCTCATTGTTGCTTGGCCTTTTTATTATAGAATTTGGCCATAGCTTCTCGTATCTGCATGCGTGATTGCCTTGGTTGCTTGTAGATCATCTTTAGTCAGTTTTCATAAAGCATTACTCCTGAACTTGTATCTCATACTCCTTCATCCACTCTTTCTGTGGATGAAATCCATTGTTTGCGTAAAAAGGGGTCAATCCATGTGCATTGATGGCTGAGTTATCGTAGGCATGTTTCACTAGAGGTAGCAATTAGTACCAATTGTCCTGATTGTAGTTAAAGAAATATCGTAGGTAACCATCTAGCACTTGGTTGGTTAGCTCAATTTGCCTATCCATTTGTGGGTGGTAGGATATGGACATCCTTCTTTTTATGTTCAATGTTTTCTGCAGTAATTTCTCAAATTCCCCAGCAAATTTCTAATCTATATCTGAGACAATTTCTGTTAGTAAGCCATACAGCTTTCATATTTCCTTTGTAAAGGATGTGGGCACGTCTTTTACGGTAGCTATCTGCTCTAATACAATAAAGTAGGCCATTTTGGTAAACCAGTCAAATACTGCCATAATTTGAATACAACATTGGCTTTGTGGTAACTGCGTAATAAAGTCCATGGATATTGATACCCATGCTGCGTAAGGTATTGATAATAGTTGTAGTAGACCATGTTTCAAGTATCGTGGAAATTAATTATATTGACAATCATCACTTGACCGTACATAATTGTTTACCCAATTCGCCAGGACTTTCCAATAGAAGTCCTGCATGATTATTGCAAGAGTCTTTTGTTGTCTAAAGTGTACAGCTATTTTAGCGTCGTGACATCCTTCAGTTATGGTTGTATAAAGGTTCTGGTTTTTAATACAAATAGCTTTTACTTGTATTAAAGCAACTCATCGGATAGTGTCCTGTCTTTTCAAAATGGTTTGCCATTGTCTAGTAGCTTCTCCAACTTGTTTTTCTTTTTAAGCCATTCTCTGTTTACTGTAATGGCTTTTAGAATTCTCTCCAGGAATTCGGCATTAAATTTCATTGATTGCTTACAGGCTAGTATAGTACTAGTCATCAGGTTTCACTAAGGTACTTTAGTTGCATCACACTAGTACATATTCTAGTCTATTGATGCATGTAGTAGAGTAACTACTGGTTCTAACTCTGCAATAGTTATAGCGCTTGTTGCAATATCTGTGCTGCCAAATCGTGCTGTGCCTCTTTCAGTATCTTCCAGGTTTTCTATTTCCATCATATCCGTAATACTAATTCTTTCTATCACTAGCTGTACAATTGGACCGCTCACTTTGATGTGATAATCTGCTTCTTACTCGTTGAATAGTAACACTTACAGTTCGCTGGTATAATCTGCGTCGATTTTGCCAGTACTGGTAGAGATACTACTTTTAACTGCTAACCTTCATGTGGAAGCAATTCTTCAATAGGTTCCAACTAGTAACCCGATTGCAATACTAGTTTCAATAGTTGATTGTCCACGTACCGGAACAATATCTTCCTACATAGTGTAGAGATCGTGGCCTACCTCCATTCTTGACTCTTTAGTTAGCAATCTTGCTCATGTGTCTAACTGTTTTACCCGAATTATTCTGTCCGAGTTGTTCTAATTTGCTGTTTCGGTACATTACCTGTGCATATATTATCTGCTATATCTCCTGTTATCAGGCATATTGGAGTTTTCCTTTCTACAGTTCTCATTACTGATCTGACTTGGAAATATTTAGACTTCAATATTCCTTCTTCGCAATGTACCACTCTTTCCTCAGAACAGTACTCCCACTGTCAATTGAGTACATCAGGTTTGTCTCCTCTAGTACCCGGGCTGTAAACAATTTTGAAGTTGAAATCTACTTCTGTACCCAATTGATTTGACACCCACTCTAGACCTTTGACGTGAGGAAATATTGCAGGTTTTGGTAGTTGGTATACACGGTTATTGGTTTCGCAGTTCCAACCAAATATTGGCGCTATTCTTTGAATGCTTCCAATATTGCCAATAGTTCTTTATCATAGATCTTGTAATTGCTCTCTGCAGATTTCAGTTTACAGGAGTGAAAAGCTACTGAGTGGAGTCTTATCTCCACAAATTAGCAAAGGATACAACTAAAAGCAAAATTGCTAGTATCCATTTCTACCACAGTTTCACTTTCTGAGAAGAAATAGTATACAATAGGGGCTGAAGTAAACCTTCATTTAAGTTCCTGAAAGGCAGTTTCTGGTTCTGGGCCTCACCTGAACTTCTTAGGATTACCCTTCAATGTCTCCATCATTGGAGTACAAATCTTTGAGAAGTTTACAATAAAACATTAGTAGAAGTTCACGAATCCTTGGAATATTTGAACCTTATTGACCAATGTAGGTGACTTTCAGTTTAGTACTAAATCTGCCTTTTGGGTACTCATGGATAGTCAATTGATAGGTATCATGTAGTCTAAGAATTCCAACTTCTTAACAAGGAGGAATAATTTCTTAATTGAAATCACAAGTTGAAAATATGCTACTCTTTGTAACCCCTTTGTTACTACTTTGATATATTGCTTCTCATTTTTAGAACAGAGGAGAATGTCGTCTAAATAACATAGGACTCCTTGGTCTAGAAATTCTATGAGAACCTCATTCATCATGTCTTGCAAATGTAGCTTGAGTATGGTTACAGCGTCCGCCCAAATTTCCTGCCT